>NC_048894.1:11742377-11760760 GCF_011077185.1 Oxyura jamaicensis | reverse complement strand
CTGCTCTAAAGAACCTTCTTTGGCAGGGGGATTGGACCCAATGATCTTTTGAGGTCCCTTCCAACCCCCTTCCAACCCCTTGAATTCTGTGATCCTGTGATTCTGTGATTCATGGCTCTCCTCTGGACCCAGTCTAACAGCTACACATCTTTTTCGTGCTAGGGGCTCCAGATCTGGATGCAGTACTCCAAGTGGGGCCTCACAAGTGCAGAATAGAAGAAGACAATCACCTCCCTTGACCTGCTGGCCACTCCTCTTTAAATGCAGCCTGGGATGCAGTTGTCCTTCTGAGCTGCAAGGGCACACTGCTGACTCATGTCAAGGTTTTCATCTACCAGAACGTCCAAGTCTCTCTCTGCAAGGCTGCTCTAAATGAGTCTTCACCCAGTCTGTACTCATGTCCAGGATTGCCCCAGCCCAGGTACAGCACCCTGCACTGAGACTTGTTGAACCTCATTAGGTTCACATGGGTCTACATCTCAAGTTTGTCCAGGACCATTAGGATTCTATCCCTTCTTTCTTTGGTATCAACCACACCACTCAGCTTGGTGTCATCTGCAAATTTGCTGAGGGTGCATTTGATCCCACTGTTTCATTGATAAAAATATTATCCTGGGACCAGTACTGGTCCCAGGACAGAACCTTGAGGTACACCACTCATCTCTGGCCTCCACTTGAACATCATAGAGCCATTGACCACTACTCTCAAGCCAATTTCTTATTCACTGAGTGGTCCACCCATCAAATCCATAACTCTGCAATTTGGAGACGAGGATGTCATGTGGGACTTTGTCAAAGGCCTTGCAGAAGTCTTGCTTGATGGCCTTGCTTGATGGGGAAGATCAACTCACAGACAATGATGTAGGCAAAGCAGACATTTAATGCCTTCTTCGCCTCTGTCTTCAATGCTGATGATGGGCTTCGGGACCCTGGGTACCCTGTGCTGGAGGACCTTGATGGTGGGAATAACAAACTCCCAACCGACCCTGAACATGTGTGGGATTTGTTGCTCCACCTGGATCCATACAAGTCCATGGGTCCAGATGGGATTCATCCCAGGGTGATTAAAGAGCTGGCTGACATCATCGCGGGACCTCTCTCTGTTATTTTTCAACAATCTTGGGAATCTGGAGAGGTCCCGATAGACTGGAAGCTGGCAAATGTTGTGCCAGTTTTCAAGAAGAGTAAGAAAGACCCTGGCAACTATAGGCCTGTCAGTCTTATGTCAGTGCCTGGAAAAATTATGGAGAAGATGATTCTTGAGGCTATTGAAGCACACCTGGGGGCCAATGCAGTCATTGGTCCCAGCCAAGGTGGGTTCATGAGGGGCAGGTCCTGCCTAACAAATTTGATTTCCTTTTACGATAAGATCACCCGTCTAGTCGACCAGCTGATGTGATCTTTATGGACAGGTTGGAGAGCTGGGTGATCACCAACCGCATGAAGTTTAACAAAAGCAAGTGCCGGGCCCTGCACCTGGGACAAGGCAACCCTGGCCGTACATACAGACTGGGTGACGAGACGCTGGAGTGCAGCCCTGCAGAGACGGATCTGGGGGTCGTGGTTGAAAGCAAGTTGAATATGAGCCAGCAGTGTGCCCTGGCAGCCAGGAGGGCCAACTGTATCCTGGGGTGCATCAAG
Organism: Oxyura jamaicensis; assembly: GCF_011077185.1. Lineage (NCBI taxonomy): Eukaryota > Metazoa > Chordata > Aves > Anseriformes > Anatidae > Oxyura > Oxyura jamaicensis. The sequence continues at coordinate 11,759,119 of NC_048894.1, read as the reverse complement.
CATGTCATCGCTAGTAGGGCAAGTGAAGTGATCATCCTGACTTTGCCCTTTGCCAGTCCCATAATCCTTGAGATCACAAGCTCAACCAGGGCATGGTCACTGCAGTCCAGACTGTCTCCAGGCTTGACCTCTTTAATGAGCTCTTCCACTTTGGTGAGCACCAGATCCAGTAACTCTTCTTCTCTGGTTGGTTTGTCTAAAACCCAGACCAGGAAGTTATCTTCAATGCACTCTAGTAATCTTCTGGATTGCTTACAGCTTGCTGTGTAGTTTTCCCAGCAGACATCCAGGTGGTTGAAGTCCCCCATCAGGATGAGAGCGTGCAAGCATGACACTTCTTGTAGCTGAAGCAAGAAGGCCTCATCAACAGCCCCCCCTTGATCAGGCAGCCTATAGCAGACCCCAAACACAAGCTGCCCTTTATTGGTGCAGTCTTTAACTCTCACCTACAAGCTCTCAACTTGTCCGTGTCTGTTTCTCAAAGACAATTCTTCACAATCAATTCCTTCCCTAACGTAGAGGGCAACGACCCCTCCCTTCCTCCCCTGTCCATCTCTTCTGAAGAGTTTGTAGCCCTCTATTCCAATATTACAGTTATGTGATCCATCCCACCATGTTTCTGTGATCGCAGTCAGGTCGTATTTGTCTAACTGCACCATGGTTTCCAATTCTTCTTGCTTGTTTCCCATGCTGTGAGTGTTGGTGTACAGGCACTTCTGCTGGGCAATCAGTCATTTCTAGAACCCTTCCTGATTGCACTGGAACAATTCACGAGTATTTCTGTGTCATTACTTAGAGTGATATTCTGCTCAGGTATGCTTTCTTCACTCAGAGGTTCATCCCATTCCCCCACTGTTTAACACCCTCTTGATAAGCCCAGCCAGCTTATTTCACAGAACACTCTTGCCCTCTGAATGGCAGTTCCCTCCAGTTTATCAATCACACCACACAGCTTGGTGTCATCAGCAACCTTGATGAAGGTGCACTCAGTTTCACTGCCCATGTCACTAACAAAGATTTTAAACTGTTCTGGTCTCAGTACTGACCCCTGAAGAAAAATTATTGTGTTAATTAATCAGTAGGAAATAGAAAATTGAGGGAAATGCGTAATTTCATATTTTTTAATATCTTTTTGAAATGAGAAACATCAGAGCCTCACTCTCCAATGTCTGTAAAAGTCAGTTTGAAAAATGGAATTAAATGCAAGTTGTTGATAGAGTGATGAAAATAAATGCTGCTTACTTATGTGAAACATTTAGAAAGGGCTCAGAGATATAGCTTGTCCTACATTCCTCCTGGCAAAACTAATCATTTTAAAAATACTGGGGCATAACTAAAGCTTAAAGAACTCTCATAGCTGAGGTGGACAATAAAAATAGCCTTCCAAAGACCCAAAACTCATTGAGGTACATTTACCAGTGGTTTTCAGTGAGAATTTTCATGTAGCTTCCTTAGATACTTTGGAAATTTATGCTGTACAAAGTATTTGATGACTGAAGACATTTTTTTTTCTTGATCTCTGTTTTACAGTTGTAGTGATGCCAGTGGGCATAGTCTGAATGCACAGGATGAGTCTTCTGAACATAACTGTTCTGTCCTGTCTGAATCACTCTGATCACCAGACGTTGCTTTCAGTCACCTATCTGACTGATCCAATAGCCAATATTGGATCCAATATTTATCGTATCAGCTGTTCTTGGGCATAAACTCTAAATACACATCAAGCTGTATCAATTTACATCTGCCTTTAACTTAGTTTCTGTTTTAACCAGGACCTTTATTTCTATTATTTATGAGCATATTTCACTCCAAATATATTTAAGATATATTTCTTGTGTACATTTCGGTATGTATTTAGGACATTTACTGTCAGTAATTTCCCTGTCCTTCTCAGAATACCTGGGTTATGACTAGACTAGAAAATGGTCTGTGAGGGCTGCTTTCTTATTGTTTATTTTTTTAAACTCTTAGTCCAGTCGTGACGCTGGTGTGGCTATTGCACTCTGCAAACCAGTGACCGTGCATAGTTCAGGGATTAGCACATGCCAGCACGGACATCTCCTACTCCTGTAAAATATCCCTTTGACACTAAAGACAAATCTTCATTTGTCTTTAATGGCTGAAGTACCTAACAAGGACAGTCTATATTTTTCTATGACATTTAGAAAGCTTACGAAAACAGTCTTTATACAGAAGAAATTGTCACATTCTTCCCCTCTGTTTCATCTTCTTAGGTCCTACCCTCAGATAGAACAATGTATCCTCGTTAATAAGCATCAAATAGCAGATGCAATCAGGTCCTCTGGATGTTACTATGTATGTGAACTAACCAACTGTAGAAAGAACCTATTGCATATGTGCTCAAACAGTACATACACTTTGATCTGACAGGAGGAATGACTATGTATAATAGAGACACCAACAAATGGATTTCTATCAAAGTTAACACTTGCTTTCTCTTGTCATAAATGGAAGTCTAAGTAGGTGAAAAGTTAATTCTCTCACAGAATGTATAATTCAAAGTGATACCAAGAGAAGAAGAAGAAGAATGACCAAATTCCACAAAGGTGTTTAAGTATCTAACCCATGTCCACTACAAGAAGGACATTGAGGTACTGGAGCATGTCCAAAGAAGACTAATGAAGCTGGTGAAGGATCTAGAAAACAAGTCATATGAGGAGTGGCTGAGGGAACTGGGGTTGTTTAGCCTAGAGAAAAGGAGGCTCAGGGAAGACCTTATCATGCACTACAATTTCCTTAAAGGAGGCTACAATGAGATGGGAATCGGACTCTTCTGCCAAGAACCAAGTGATAAGATGAGGGGAAATTGCCTCAAGTTGTGCCAGCAGAGTTTTAGGTTGGACATTAGGAGAAACTTCTTTACTGAAAAAGTTGTGTGGAATTTGAATAGGTTGCCAAGGAAGTGGTTGAGTCACCATCCCTGGAGGTTTTCAAGAAATGTGTAGATTTGGAACTTAGTAGCATGGTTTAGTGGTGGACTTTAATACTGGTTTAAAGGCTGGACTAGATGGTCTTAGAGATCTTTTCCAGTTTGAATGATTCTATAAGATTAAGTCTCATGGAACTGAATGACACTAAACTTCTGGAAGTCACCAGGAAAGTCAATGGTAGAACAAAACATTGACAAATGAGCTAAGTTCAGTCAAAAAATATTTTTCTTTATTCCACATTTGATATCAATATTGTTTCTGAGATCTACAAATCCACGTAGAGGAATAAGAGCCAATCATTCATTTCTTCTACTGAAAGTAATAAAAATTCTTTATTTTTATTAGAAACAAACATTTGAAAACAGAAATCCAGAAAATACTCTTAAAGATATCTGACATAACAGGATTTCACTAGGGTATAAGCAATGTATGAAACAAATTTCAGTGATTTCTACTGTCATCATTGCCATTTTACGTTATTTTTGGAAGGAAGAAGGCAAAAAAAAAAATCCTTCTTTTTCCTGAAAGTTTTATTTTTAATTTTAATAATATTTAAAATGACAGATTAAAACAATTGTTTTGCAAATGCAGAGGTGGTCTAGCAGTTTGCTGGAAGAAACTTTCATGATTGTGAATCTCATTAAGTCAGACTTATCTTCACCTTTTCCAATTCAAACTTAGATTTCTTCTGAAAGTTTTCATATTGTTCATTATTTTGAAATATAGACTGGTACAGTAATGTGTTCTGAGACCATTCCTATCTGAAACAGCATAAATAGCAGGGCTATTGCATATTCTAACTCATTATTTGTAAAACATTGGTAACTGCTGTTGAATGACCATGCTTATAGGAGGCATAGCCATTTCAAAATGGGGTTTGTGCTAAACAGTAAATGTGTTTAGCCCACCATTTATTGCTTTTTATCAGACTTCATATATTTTATAAGCTTGAAACAGAATTGATGTGGAATTTCTTGTCTGAAGGAGTTTGCTCTTTCCTGGGGTGGGTTGGAGGTGAGGAACTGAAACCTTTCTGGAGAGAAACTTCTGGATACAAAGCAACAGGGCAACAAAGAAAAGCAGAAAGTCTCCTCTAGAACTTGCAAGTATGTAGTTTTCTAGAACACTCAGGGACATACATAGACAGGTCTCTGAGATGACAGGGAAAAAAGGTCTTAGGCATCAGAAGGTATCACTTAGAGTTGGATGCAGTACGCAAGCCACTGTTTTGAGGGAAAACCACTCCCTGTGAAAGGAAATCCCCCTGGACACACTGGGAAGGGGAAGATTGATTTATAACCCTTTATTTATTTATATATTTATTTCCTATTCTGTCTTTTCTGTTCATGGATAAATTTAAATATTCTACTTTATAGATTAATAAATTTATATTTTAAAGGGATAGTAGCCTGTCTATATTCTCTCTGGTGAGTCACTATAAAGAAAAGATCTAGACAAATCTGTGCCATTTTTTAAAGTATCACATAAGCATATATGAGTCTTCTAGAAGAAAGCAGTATGTTAGCCATTCAATACCTAGAGTAAGCTTTTAAAACATGTATTGAATTTGAGAACAGCTCAGCTGACATTTACTACTGTCAATGTTAAACTTCAGTATGTATGTCTCTTTTACACAAATGAAAATATTTATAACTTTCCTAATGGTAAGGATAGGCAGACACTAGAATAAATTACCGAGGCATTTGTTGAGCTTCTGTCATATGAGATTTTAAAAACATATTAGACAAGTGTCTGTCAAGAATAGTTTTGATAAATAACTCAGCTCTGGGCAAAGAATGGACTATATGACATCCCAGGGTGCTGTTCCCTCCCACCTCTTATTACCAATCATTGAAAGAGGGACACATATCCATAAGCAATTGCTTCCTCAGAATACTTTTTCATAATATGAAAAAGCCAGGCAATCCAAAATAGCTTAAATAAAAAGTTGTACATAAGCTGTTTGTCATTTAGCTTATTCAGTCCTCCAAGATACAAATAAGGCAAAAGGACCCATGGATAATTAACCTTCAGGAAATTACAGAAAGACCAAGGAAAAAATTACTGAAAATGCACAGGATTCTTAATTCCTCCAGGTCAATATGTATCCTTCTACAGCTTTCCCAAGCTTCATTAAAAGGATGAAATACATGATGCAATATTCAGAAGAGTCCTGATTCCATAAAATATCCTATTGTCTCTGTAGCTTAGTCTTATCACCTCATATTCAACTATTAAAAAATAAAAATCCTGTGGGTGAACTCCCCCCTCTCGTATGTATATTGTTTTCACAGAGCTTTCCCATTATCTCTGAACTCTTTTGGTATCAGTCCCATGACAGATAACCAGCCTCCACAGAGATTTCTTCTTAGCTAAGATCATAGAGCTTAAGTTTGTCATATCCTACATAACTAAGCCTTCCAGCTAAAGTCTATTTATAAAGCTTGAGGCAGACTAGATCCTTTCTTGTATTGTCAACAGACTCATTACACATGATCTTGTATTTCTTTTGCAGTGGAAGACTGGGAGGTCACACGTGATGTACTTTGTCCTTAAAAATAATCATATCTTTTTAGCATTAACAATATATAAAGGTGAATTTTTGTTTTATAAATAGCTTCAGACAAAGACTGATAAAACTTCTTGATAAATAGCAACAATTAAAAGAAGAAAGCAAAGGGCAAAATGAAAGGACAGCTTCAGAAGGAAAAGAAACCAAGGACTTTTTGTAAAGAAGTCTCTGGCTTGGAAGCAGGAGATTTCAGGTCTATTTCTGTCTCTGTTGCTGATCAGATATGTGTATTGGAAAACTCAGCTGGCTCCTTCCTCTTCTCAGCACAGATCTCAGTAGCACATCACCCTCGTGGGTCACTCTCTGCTAAGCAGAATATGAAATGCACTGCTACTGAAGCACTACCCTTCACCAGGGCAGATCTCAGTAGTGAAATACAAGTTTGACTTGTCCTACAGCATCCCTGTATTAATGTTTCTGTGTCTCTTTGAGCTTCTGGCAATTCTTAGGCCATGTAGGTGGCATACATGGGCTCTAAACAGGGCTACCTAGAAATTTATCATCTGGGCTTTTCTGACTCTTCTTCAGTTAAGTACCTCTATATACAGATATTTACAGCTGGAGACTTATATTTGAGCTAGATGTCTGTGTTCTGTCTCAGTCCCTAGAAATCTGGTAAATGCAGTATGGCGAACTATTCAGTTCACTGTACATTTAGGATATACATTTAATTAGCCATAATATGTGATCACAAATCCACAGACAAAGGGAAAATAACCATCACTTCTACTGCTTCCAAATGAGGCTGTGGAACCCACTGTTTGATCTTCAAGCTGTTGTACCAGTAATCAAACAAGTCACATATCTCCAAAACACTCTCATCTACAGCAAACCAAAATTTCTATGCACTTTATTTTATTTTATTTTACTTTTTATTTTATTTTATTTTAATGAAATTTAATTAATTTTCCTTTCAAATTCCCCAACTAGTTTAGAGCATATTGTTCCATTTATAACAAATCATTCACATTTGCTTATTGTCTGTTTGGAATAATTTTTTGCCTTTATCAGGTTTATGAAGAGACATAAAATCCAACTAGATTAATGCACTGTACAACAGCGGGAAGATGGCATTTTTATCTCCAATGCTGTTTTCATTGAAGCATGGACTATACCTATTTACATATACCCACAAATGTCCATCAATCTCTTTACAATAAAACCCTGTTAAACCCTGTAATTTTCTCCTTTGTCTGTAAGCATTTTTTACTCTTTCAAATATAATTTTAATATATCAAACATCATCTTGTTATATCCTATTTAAATGGCTAAACTAGGATTTTCTTGCTCTTTTTACATGGGGAACATAACTAATATATTGGTTTCAGCAAACCTTTTTTTTTTTTTTTTTTTTTTTCTGCATGTGTGCTTGGTTTTCTTTTTTAAGTAGTAGCCTTAGACAAATAATATTATATAAATAAATTTCTTTACTTCCCCCTGCAGAACCTTAATAACTGTTTCCTCTTTTAACACCTTCTACAACCTGACAAATAGACTTTCTAAAAATGGTATGTTTCCCCCAGGTAAAAATATGCTTTTCCTTCCTCTGAGATCATAAATAAGAATGTGAAAAGAACTAATTTAAAAAGATTTTTTTCTAACAGCTATGAAGGTCATTTTGTCCAAATGTTGAAATATTCAAAAGTTGAGAGTAGAAAAAATAAAAGATGAATATTTCACCATATGAAAAAAAAAAAAAAAATAGATAATATGGCTACAGACTTTATATAAATTAAGGTAATGTGGTTTGCTGGTGTTTCAGGTAACACCTTAGGTATCATGTTGATTAATCTTGCTCAATCTAGAACATAACATTTCTCATATACACTATGACCCATTGCATAATAATCCAACTGCAAGCTCTTTAAGGCAGAGACCTCCCATTGTTTGGACAGGAGTTAGTTAAAGCAAATCTTAACTAATGCCATACTTTCCTAGATGTTACGACATACAAATATTCACATAAAATTCCTTATGTTGTGCCAGGTCCCTCACTGTCAAAATATTTACCTCATGTCTGCATTCTGATTTTGATTAGTTTTGATTGTCTACTGGATCCTTGCTGAGGAACAAACTGTCTGTGCAAAGGCCAAAGGGTCTAATTATGGCATCTTTTTCCTTGTTCCACACTATATAAAATACACAAGATATTCATGTACAAAAAAAAAAAAAAAAAAAAAAAAAAAAAATTAGAGCTACATAACTTTTTATACTTCAAAACTGTGTCGAACAGTTTTAAGTATAAAGTTTACATCATTAAGTAGAGAATAAAATTTTAATTAGTCTTGAAAACTGGGCCTGACATTTGTAATGATATCCAGTGCCTCCTTTGTTTTCCTATACAACTTTTTTACAGAACAGAAGAAGTATTTTTAAAAAAACATTGCTTGTGAAGACACCAGAAGACTGAGCAATTGTTGGCATGGAATAAACCACTGCAATTCATCAGTATTGATGCAGGCAGCAGACAGAGAAATTCAGGGGTTAAGAGAAATTCCAGGACTTGACTAGAAACATCTCCTCCCCCCACCACCTACCACCCCCTCCCAAGAAAAGTACTAGATGATAAAATCTGTATTTTCTAGAATAAATAAATAAATAAATAAATAAATATGTGAATGTAAGTACAGAATTTCATTATATATATATATATATATATATATATTTGTTCTGGCTCAAGAAACTTGTGGTTGAACTTCTATAATTCTTTAGGACCAGCATGTAATATCTAGTTTGTTAGATTTCAGTCATCGGAGAATTTATGGAATTCTTTCTTTTCTTATTAAAACTTTATTGACTTAAGCACTAAATATATATATATATATAATCTTATTTTTCATTTGAATTTTTATAATATCAGGTTCCAGCATCTTTTTTTTGTCTGGTCTGTCTGCTTTTTGAACTAGGTATCATTTTTCAGTGCTGAATACGTGCACAAATAGATTTGAGAAGTATTACATTTAGCATTTTCTTTTCTTTCACAACAATAAATTTCACAAACTACAATGAATAGTGTCACCTTTTCCAAAAATATCAGAATATTTCTACAACTATTGTTTTTGCCTAGGTAAAAATAAATTTATGTTGTCTGACAGGTTTTTCAACTCTAGCTTCTTATTCAGAATTCATAGGAGGTGCATATCCAGGATGGATCAGTCTCTGTGCTGAGAACCAAATAACACCTTTGGTTTGCTGAACACTTAGTGTAATCTTCCATGACAGTAATCAGGAAAAATAGTGCATCATTGGCGTGCATTAAGAGGAGCATGGCCAGCAGGTCAAGTGAGGTGATCCTCCCCCTCTACTCTGCCCCTCTACTCCGCCCTGGTCAGGCCTAACCTGAGTACTGTGTCCAGTTCTGGGCTCCCCAGTACAAAAAGACAGGGATCTCCTGGAAAGAGTCAAGCAGAGGGCCACAAAGATGATATGGGGCCTGGAGCATCTTCCCTATGAAGAAAGGCTGAGAAAACTGGGTCTGTTCAGCCTGGAGAAAAGAAGACCAAGAGGGGATCTCATCAATGTGTATAAATACCTGAGGTGTGGGAGACAGAGGGATTTGGCAAACCTCTTTTCAGTGGTTTGTGGGGACAGGACAAAGGGTAATGGCCGCAAGAGAGAGCACAAGAAGTTCTGCAGCAACATGCAAAAGAACTTCACAGTGAAGGTGACGGAGCACTGGAACAGGCTGCCCAGGGAGGTTGTGGAGTTTCCTTCTCTGGAGATATTCAAGGACCCCCTGGACACCTACCTGGGCAGTCTGCTCTAAAGAACCTTCTTTGGCAGGGGGATTGGGCCTGATGATCTTTCGAGGTCCTTTCCAACCCCTTGAACTCTGTGATTCGGTAATTCTGTGATCATTGATTGTCCTAAGCCATACTGTTTTCCAGCCATTTTGGAAGAAACACAGTATCTTAATAAAACTGGGCACTGTTATAGTGCATTTCTGATTTCTCCTTACAAAGAACTCCATCATCTGTGATTTTCCCAGTGTCTGGGATATTATTGCTACAGAACTTTTATAATTACTTCAAAATTCACCTAGGCTGCCTTACATTTTCAGTAGCTTCAACCTGATTTGGGAAGAAACTGTGGCTACTTCTGGATAACATATGTACATGGATCCTTAGGATTGCTGTCTAAAGCAAATAGACTCTTTTTGGCACATGACTCCCAGTGACATAACATCTCTTAGAGAGAGTGAGTGTTTTGTAAATATCATGAAATTTTACATTCCCAATCCACTTTCTTTTAATATGTTAAAAAAAAAATCATGTCTGTAAATGTGCAAAACATTTGTTACATATTTATGATAGTAATTTTGACAGTGTTTAAATGAAACAGAAAGGTTTATTTGACCCAAATGCTATTTCAAGTTGAAGAAACCTCTTACTGACTATATGCTGAATCCATCAAATGGCTATTTTCCAAAAGCAAGGAAAGAAAAGTAGTGAATTAAGTATTTCATTTAAACATATTCAGAATTATAAAGTTTGTTTTCTTATTTTAAATATTTTTTTGCAAAATTTCCCTAGATGTAATATTAAAGAACATATTCAGTAATATATATATATTCTATATATTTGACATATAGGTTTTATTTGTTGAGATAGGTCAAAACTGTTATTCTGGGTCAACTTGTTTTTCAGTTTGATCATTGAATTTAAAATTCAGTAATTTTCATAGTGATAGCTAACAGTTGTTTATATTTAGAAACAGGGAATATGACTTTCTATATATGGCAAGAGTGCTTGGGTACTGGAAAATATTTTGTCAAAATACTTACTTGATATAGTTCACAGGCAGCTAAATCACTTTTTGCGTGAAACAAGTGGCTCCTAAACAGTGGAACTTCTTGTGGAAGGACCAGGTACAGTGATTCCAGTTGTTGTTTGTGTCCTACATCAGAAGTATAAGGCTATGGAAGCTATGAATTCCATGTCCTGCCGGACTGAATTATCTGCATTACATAAACTCATTGAAACTCAGAAGAATGCACTCTGTAGAGATGTATTTTTAAGACCAGAGATCTGTATCTGTAGAATTGCTTTAGATAATTAAGCTCCATGATGTTTATAATTTCTGTACAGAGCAAATACCTATTTTAATGTGGCATTAACATTAAAGCACAGGTTAGAATTTCCTTATACTGAAATAATATAGTCTTTACAAATTAAGTCTTAATATCATACAATTAAAACAAGGCGTAATAATCTAAAATGTTCTGCTATTCAGTGAGTCTTTAAAGTGATTACAGGTTTCTTAGTCAATACATTGACCATGCCCACTGCATGACGCTAACATATTAGCCAAAGAACATTTATTATAGCTTTTTACCAACCCGTGCAACTTTGATTTAAAGTCATGCATTCTAATATGTTTTGACAAGTAAATTGCTTGCCTTTTTTCCTTGATAGCCAACCATATAAATAATGCATGCATAGTAATAGCTGGAGCAATAATACAAAAGTCAAGTAAGGAGACGCATACAGCATGTTAATGATAAAGGTGCACTATCCATTTCAAACAGGGAAAAAAAAAAAATAAACAATTGTAAAATATATGAAAGAAAGAGCCCAATCCTTAAAAACACATTTAAAAAACATATTTACCATGGTAACCACCAATGAATAATGGAAAAGTATTGAAAATCCATCTTAAACAGAGACATTTTTTGCATCCTGAAATTCTTTCTCTTCTCAAGTGGGGATTGACTAAGCATGAATAAGCTAAAGCATGAGGAGTAGAGCAGATTTTAGGATTGGAATGATCCCCTTGATCACTTAGTTGGATCCTATGCTGTACAAGCCTTAGAGCTTCTCTGTAGGAGCAGCTTCTCTGTAGGAAGAGGAGATGGAATTAAGGAATTCCACCTGGAATTCCTTAATTTGAGTATAGCTGGTTTTTGTTTGTTTGTTTGTGTGTTTGTTTTGTTGTGTGTGCATGTGTTTTTTTTACTGGAGTGAAACAAACAGTGAGGTAAAGATGCCATATTTTTCAGTTATCAGAAATGCATGCAGCAAAGCAAGTCAACCAGTCATTCTTTGTTTTAGTTTGCATTGTTTCATTTGATTCATTTAGAGTTGATATCAGATCATATTCCAACCATGGGAATTCAATTTACTTTGAAAAGTTATATTTTCAGCATATTTTTCAAAAATATTTGATATTTTATCTTCCTTTTGGGAAATACTTGAACTAAATCATAAAATGATATTCTATCATTCACATTGCAAGGTGTGTTTTTATGATACAAATTTTGGTGTCAATTCTTACCATAATTGGTTCATTTTAATAAAAGAATATAAAGGAAAGTGGTTTAAAATGTAATTACTATTTAAATAAAACCACAGATGCAGAGACAGCATCTTTTGTTTTGTAGTTTTAGTACAATATGTAGCTGCCAGCACTCATTTCTGATCAGTTTATTAGCATGTAATTTAAATGCTCATATCTTCCCAGACAAACTGTATGATTAGCCACTCAAATACCCTCATTTTGTTCTTTTAAACAATTGCTATAAAGAGCAGCTTCTTTGCTATATCAGCAAGTGATTTGACCATGAATATGTAATATGCATGCTGCAGATATAAATAATCATAAAAAAACTGATAAGAATGTTTAAAACTTATAATTTTGTTGAAATCATGTTGAAACCCACATACTGCATGTTAGTAATAATAACGTTATTTTAACAGAAACCCATCCTCCCTTCTGTCCATTTCTCCCTTCAGTAGACAAGGAAGCAGGATGGAAGGAAGTTCAAGAAGGCTCTTACCTGAAACGATAATATCCATGGACCTGCTCTCTTGTACTACAGTGAGAGAACATGAGACAATATGATTGTTTCTCAGAGGAATCAAATATGTTTTTAAATATCAAAAATACAGTTTCCAAAACTATTTCCAATCTCCTGTTTTCCTTCTCTGGGTTCTCCTGAAAACTTCATTTCAGTATCATAAACTAAACTGTTGTTTTCAGTTAACATTTATATTATTATAGTATCTCGTAGGTTATGTATACACCTGAATTTTTCCCACCCTCTTTTTTTTCTTGTTGCTGCCTTTAGAACTAATGAAGTTTATTAAACAATGGACTACATTACTGTCTTCTTGTGGCCACATCAGGGGACCATTTGTACTCTAATCACTACATCATCTAACATGCTAAAAATAATAATAAAATAAAAAATCTTGATACATTCAACAAAAAAACCCTTTATGCAGCTGCTTCAGCTTAGCAACATTTCTGTTTTGGATAACGGTGAAAGGAAGTGAGATCTTAACACATTGACTAAATTCATAAGGTTTTTTCTTCATCTAGGAATAAGACTTTGTATGTATTCTTATGAATGAGAACTTATTTTTGGAATACAAACAAAATATGCATATTGCCTAGTTGCCAGAAGTATATCTGAACAAAGAGAAGAGTATTTTCAAAATGGAGTTTATTTGGTCTGTACGAAAAAATCTTGTAGCATGGCAAGTTGAAAACATTTTTGCAAGGCTGTCTTGACTTGTGACAGCAGAACTGAATGGGAAGCAGTTGTTGAGTTTTCTTAGGACTGAGGACCTAAGTTGAATCAGAGGCTATTGAAAATCATTCAGACATGAGCAGGATTTGGCTCTTAACCAGTGGAAAATCTAGGATTTTAGAGGAATCAAAATATCTTTTGGCTAGACCTGCTTCTTGCAGATATCAAATAGCCAACTAAATTGTTTGCTTCTAAAGAGTTATAGTATAGTTGGGATCAATTATATTTAAACGATGCTTCTGATAACAATTATTTAACAGTTTAAATGTCTGAGAACATATGTGAAACTAATCAACATATACACAAAATGAAAACTGCAGCATGGCCAGAAGGTTTTATTATAAAGTTACAAAGTGCGTAGGAGGTTTTTCAGAAGCTGTCTATTACTTGGTGAATTGAGGAGGGAGGGAGGGAAGGAGGGAGGGGGGAAAGTCATAAAAGAAAAAAAATTTTCATGTAAATCTGCTGAACCAATGGAGAGAGAACCTCAGGGGATCAAACTGAGCTGGCTGTGCCACTGAAAAGAAAATTAGAACATTTTCAGTAACATATGTAGAAAAACATATTTTCTTACAAAATGCAGAGAGTCAACTGAAAGATAGACATTGTCATGTCCAGGGTGACTGTACTTTAGAAAAGTGCAGAAACAGTGCAACTTGCTAGGCAGAGGTTGTTCAGAACATAAAACAGTTACGGAAGTGTGTCATGTATTGAAGTTGATAATCCTCCTAGACTACTTTATGCTGAAATTATTTTTTCAATACAGCATTATTTTGTGGGTTTTGAAGGGTGGTTGCATACTTCATAAATAGATAGATAGATAGATAGATAGGTAGATAGATAGATAGATAATACTGTTGGCTTTATTGCACATATCACATTATGGCTTTCAATTCCATTAAGTTGTTCAGCATAAAAGATTGAGTAGTGCTTTAAAATTGTGACTGAGATGCCACTATGGAAAAAAAATAATAATAAATAAAATAAAATCACAGTTGCTTCTAGGATGGAAAACAGGCATAAATGGAAGTAACATGAACGATACTTTTCAGAGCAGAAATGTTTTTTTTGACATTTTGGCCTTGCCTTTACTCTTGGAACAAAGATAGTGAATTCTCAGTGTCCAACAGGTAGCAAATCCTTAAAAACTGGGGTAGTTCTTTCTGTTAGTAATAGCTTAGCCTAATTTATACTTGGGGAAATTTAGATCTTGAGTCAACCACATTAGGGACTGACTCACTACTGCTGAGAAATCTGTATGTTTCTGCTGTAGAGTTTAGGTAACTATGTTACTCATTTGGAGTGAATTTTGCAGTGCAATTGGCTGACAAAAGTCACTGTAGCATGCAAAAAAAAAAAAAAATCACTGAAGAATGCTGTTTGCCCAATTAGGATGGCTGTTAGAGAACTTTAAACAAAGTTGACAAAAAAATCCTATGAAAGATTTAACTAAGCTTTCTGCTATGAAAATTCACACATCCATAGATCATCCTTATATTATTATATATATGTATAATATATATATACTAAAATATTCAACTTAAGCATTGCTATGTCTGTTACTATGAAAGCCTCCCCTGTCTTATTCTAAATCTTTGAATAAGAGATGTATTATCAGAATGTTTGGCTTTACTACAAAAATCTAGCAGCAGGTGAACTCTTAAACCATTTTGCTAATTGTTAAGGTATGCTACTGCTGAAGCTAACACATTATTCTTTTGGTGATGGTGATATAATGGTGATATAAATCTGTTTTATAAATTGCCTATAATTTCAAAGAGTAAACTAATAGTGTTTAGCCAGTATGGTCCATTGAACCATTTATTAAAAAGTAGTTCTTGCACTAAAAGAATAACAAACCAATAATAATTGCCTCTAACTCTTCTAAACCCTAAAGAAGTGTCTTTCAAGAAAAACAACAAGGCAGGTGGCACTATATGTACTTGTACACTTTGACTGAAGTTCAGAGTCCTTGTGTTTAATTTCTTATTTGTCCTTAAGAGGTGATATGACCTGTGCTGACATCTGTTTATTTTGACTACTTAATGTAGTCTCCATAGACTAACTTTGACAATGTTTTGTCAGGATTTTACAGTGTGGGAGTCAACCCCAATGATTTACACAGCAATTTCTGAGTCTGAAAGTTGACATTTAAGTGGTCTCAGCTGTGAATAGACATCTAAGATGTTTATTTGCATTCACATTCTACTTTGATATTGTATCATTTCATTAAGTCCAAATTCTTCCTTTACTAGGTTATTCCCAACCATGGGAATGGTTGAGATCCATGATCTCAAACAAAAATTTTACTACTATAAATGCAATAAATGTACCCCATTATCTGTATATATCTTTAGAGGTATGCATTCACATCCATCTCTGTACACAGGTATACACTCTGGGTTCACAAAGAAATTAAAGATTTTTTTTTTCCAGAGGAATTAAAGAAATCATAAACATTTCATCTAGGAATGTTATATAAGTGTTATACAAATATTAATATTGTCAGTGAATCTTCTAAGTGAGGATCCCATCAGCTTCAAGGTCCTGACCTCAGAATGTCTGTGTGTACTAAATCCCATCAGACAGTCTCCTTTTCTGCTCTGCAGTCATGACGTCCAAGTAGACAAAAATAAAATTGTCTTGGCATTTTGCTGTGTTTGTATATTTTACATACCGAAATAATATATGTATATATATATAAAAGAAAGTTTGTTAATTTCAGCAAAGTTAGATGCTCTACTACAGAAAAGCATTTTTTTTTAAGTAATAGATATAACTTTTTTATAAACATGTATATTTTTATGTGTAACATATATTTAGAAGTAAAAGTTATATTTCATGTATGCCTTTATTTATGCTTGTCTAAAAATCTTTAGGTTATATTATTTACTCTTCAGTGCTTTCCCAAATACTGAAGCATTTATGAGGGGAAGAAAAGATAATATAAAAATGACAGAGTAATTATCTCAAGAAGAAATCTAGCACAACCTGTTATTATCACCAATTTCTTTTGGATTTACCCAGAAAAAAATTGACAGTTCAAATCACTGAAAATGGTGAGAACTGAGGTACTAATTCTTCAACATTACACATATTGGCATTCGTTTCTCCTGCTTGCAATTACTTTTCAGCCCAGGAAAGGAATCACCACTGTAATTATGTGATGTATGGTTTAGTGAAAGCTATTTGTCCTTCCTTCAAATTCTATCAGCTCAAAGTCCATGCAGAGCAGCAAGTAATCTTTCACAACTTTGCTCTATGTAAATCAAAACCTATTAGATCTTTGTCTGGTATTAACATTACAACAGCGTCTACTATAAGTACCCAGGGAATCTAATAAAGTATCTGTTACTCCTGGAGACTGAGACCAGAATAACTTTTTGTTTCCTGTGCTACTCTGTTGACAGAAAGTGGAAAAATGTTAGCAGCAACCCCACGTCAACAGAGGAATTTTGCTATATTTAGAAATTACACTCCTAATAATAAGAGAGAGATTTATTCTCTAACCCTCTTATCTACTTACTTTCTGTCCTTGATATCTGCTGTGTAGAATTGCAAGTAATAATCTTTAATGGTTTGAGGAGTATCTCAAAAGGGAATTGATCCAATTTCTAATGAACACCAGATATGGAGTAACTGGCTCCTGAATATATACTGCATTAAGTGGCGGTACCTAACTTGGGGG
>NC_048894.1:11737839-11742277 GCF_011077185.1 Oxyura jamaicensis | reverse complement strand
AAAACTCATACCTGCAGATTTTGGGAAGCAGATAAATAATCCTTAATTTTTGTTGCAGACCATAGGGTCTCTGGAGGAACAAGTGGCAACAGAGAAAAGTTACAGGTCATTCCATAGGGTTGTCTATCAGGCTATGGCTGCACCACCAGCAGATCTGTAAATCCATCTTCTTATAAAAGTATACCCTGGTTTCACAGACATGGAGCCTCTTCAGGCAATGCCAACAACATGTAGAATAGGAAGCAGCAACAAGCTCCAAAACAGACTGTATTTCTATTTGAGGTAGTAGACTGAGAGATTTCTTATCCTTCCCAACGACTAGTAAATAAAAGGCAAAGTCGCCCACTCAAAGTGCATTGCTTTACCTCTGTTTTCCTAAAAGACTAACCAAAAGTAGAAGAGTAAGAAGATAAGGACAAACCTACATAAAACTTTACTTTGCCTATATTAACTGATAATTTTAATATGGAGAATACCTCGAAGTTTGCATTTATCAAAATCAGAGACTGTATAGTTAAGGACACATGCTCTGAAGGCTATGCTGTGAACATCTAAATCAACACAGCAGAGGTTTTCTAAAGGAGAAAGGAAACGAGTTTCTCTTTCATATAGAAGAGATTCTTCATAAGCAAAGTAACTGTTCTGAAAATACCATAAAATACTCCTGGCTTTTATGTTTTTTGGTTGGTGGTTGTTGTTGTTGTTTTTAGTTTGGTTGGTTGGTTTTGGTTTTTGTGTGTATTTGTTTGTTTTGTTAGGTTGGTTGTTGGTTTCTAGTTGTTTTTGCTTGTTTTGTTTTTATTTATTTATTTATGGAAAAGGAACAGCATTTATCTCTGGAGCTCACAGCCAGAAGATATTTCCAAAGTTTTAATAACCTTGTAACTACTGGCATCTGTGTTTCTAATACCCTGTCTGACAAACTGTGTCAGAAAAGTAAAATTAAGCCTGGGATACACTGGCCTAAGAAAACACATATTGAACATGATGAAAATAAAATCTCAGGCTAATGGATGCCAATGAAAGGCATGTCATTATGTCTGGGATTTTATGGATCTTATCAACTACTTCATCTGCCACCTTGCACCACGTATCTGCACATATTGCATGACTGCTGCTTATGGTTATTTGACCCTTCATCTGGCTGTTGCAAGAAAACAGGCTACATACAGCAAGGTTTGATCTAGTTCGATGATTTTACTTTGTGTAAAGGCAGATAAAATTACAACATCTCGAAAATGTTGTGGAAGAATCAACATATCATAAATGTCTTCAGAACCAATATAGCAGCTTTCCTGAAGATTACTCTTTTTTTCTTCTCTGTGACTCTTTCATGTTTAAAACAAGTCAAGAAATATTTTAGAAATGATAATATTTTCAAATATTAGAATATATGTAAAAGTCAAGAAAACTTCTATTTAACTGCCATTTAAGAGGAAAAAAAAAAAGAAAAAGTAAATGAAAAAGTAAAATGGAAAATCAAAGACATATCATTGATTTTTCCACATTTCATTTCCCAAAAGAGTGAAAGAAATTAAAAAGAAGTCCAGAGCAAATAAATAATAATAATAATAATAAAAGACAATTCCTATTAACATATTGATTCATGGTTTTTTTAAATTTAATCTGAGACTAGTCAAAAAAAAAAACAGACTCTAGACTTATGGAGAATATAATGCCAGTGGCTCTAATGCCTTCAGAATTGCATTAAGATTTTCAGGGAATACTGTGCTATTTTTGGAGACTAACTGAATAAAGGTACTTAATCATCCAGTGTATATATGAAACAGTTTCAAGGTGAATCCTTGTTATTTATTTTGGGGAAAAAAAAAAAAAAAAAAAAAAAAAGAGAGAGAGAGAGAAAGAGCACAATACCAATGACTAATTGTTCTTATTCTTGATAAAAACAAGCATTTTGGCCATTAGTTTGTATTTGCATACGTGTCAGTTTTCCCTCTGCTTCACATTTTATAATCTATTATTGTTTAATATTGTTTAGCTTCATTAAAACCACCCTTAAAATGGACTGGACGGTCCAAAGGACATAATATAGACCATAGAAAACATATTTGCATAACATTAATGACAATTCTTTTGCAAACTGTATTATTGCCTATGCTTATTTGTTTTTCTGGGATTAAGCTAACTGATATAAAGGAGTCAAATCATTCTAACTTCTCATGACTACGCTATAACCCAGTAACACCTATGTTTTTAAATGCATTTATTTATGTATTTAAAAAGAATTGCTCTGAGGATCAATACTTTAAAATAACCTGAATCATGTAATATGCACCTTCAGAAAACTCAAGCAAAGTCAGATGTAGAAAGGATCTATTATGGAAAGAGGTAGAAGGGTTTCCAGGAAAAAAGAAAAAAGAAAAGAGAAAAAAAAAGTAGAAGAGTCTATGGGCATATGGAAGAGATCCCTACTTTAAAAAAAATAATAATTTTTCATATTTTGTTCTTAAACTGAGTCACATGGGTTTTGGGTTTTATTGTTGCTTGGTGTTGTTTTCCTACCAAGCCTATGCTTATGACACTAGTTTATGACTATATCCTCTGACACTAGCTAGTTCTGCCCTATTCTTTTCACCCCATGTTGGTTCTTGCCCTGAGTGACAGAGTGGCAAATGGCTGCTGATACCATCTCATCTGGAACAAGTTGCCCAATTCATTACCACTAAAAGTGTCCACCTCACTCCCACCCCAGCCCTACTGATACAGAAGGAAGCCCATCCCAGACAGCAGGGTCTGAGCAATGTGTTTAGTTTATTACCCTGCTCCACCTTGGTGGTGAAGCAAAGGGCTGCCCCCAAGGTATCTGCCAATGTCAACTGAGCTGGATGAGGACCAGTTATGATCTCCTGCATTTCTTGGCTCTTCATTCTTCTTGGCACAGGTATACAGGTACCCTTGTACCTACCTCTTTCACCATTCCAATCACTTCCCTAAAGAGCAACCTGCATTGGGTTACTTTTCCCCATTGTTTTTGTTCCATCTGTAAAAAAACTTGTATTTCTGATATCACTGGCAGTGTAATTTTGACATTGTATGATATTGTTGACATGGTTTCCTGTGTGCAAAGTATGACACCTATGCATGCCTGTAAGGAATAGCAAGTTACAAGGTCTCCATGGTTTCCCATTCTAGTTATCTGTGGAGTCTGAATGCTTACCGAAACCCCCTTCTTTTCCTGTGACATCCATCTCTCCTTCTCAGTAATTTCTGTAACCGTTATCGGCTCTTCACATTGTCATTTGTGTTATTTGCTACTTCTTATGTCAAACCCAGTTTTCCATGTCCTGTTCAGTTAGCTTAATGCTAGCTTGCCAGGACTCCTGTAACAGTTGATCCCATGTGTGGAGAGCACGGGCCTGAGTCAGAGAGGAATTTGAAGACTCAGACTAGTAATTTGAAGAGTCAGCTAGGTTTTGACACTCTATGGGAAAAAAAAAAAAAAAAAAAAAAAAAAGGAAACCGAGAGCCAGGCCATTAAATTTGCAATTTCTTTAGTTGTTGCGAAAATGTGCAAAAACATTTGGTATTTCCTAAATACTAAAGTCTTCATGCCCCAGTATTTTATGTTGTCACAGACAGCTGAGAGAATATTGAAATGTTAATTATTAATTTAGTCCTGATCATCACATAGTGTCTTAACTAATTGAAATGACAATTTAAAGTAACTGAAGAGAAATCAAATAAGGACAGGTAGGTACCCAACCAGAATCCAAAACTGGAAACAAAGTAAGCAGTTGCGTGTGGGAATCATTAGTCAACACAGTGGCTAAACACTGTTGTGTTGGTTTTACTGTGCTAGGCAGCTGAACACCGCAACCACTCTCCCACTCCCCCTCCTCAGATGAGGACGGGAAGAAGTAAAAGAAAGAACAACTCACGGGTTGAGATAAGGATAATTTAATTAAAGAGAAACAAATATTATTAAGGAAATATTATTATTAATTAAACAATTCAACTAAAGGGAAAAAAGGGAAAGGGGAAGAGGGAGGGGGAAAGGGAATAACAAAACAAAACAAGTAAAGGCTATGTGGAAGTGCAGAGGTAATAAATTACTCTCTACTTCCCACAAATGAGTGATACTTGACCACGTCCTCGAAGCAGGGCCTCAACGCATGTAGCCGGTGTTCGGGAGGAGGACAGACGTTTTCGCAACGAGAGCCCACCCCTCTCCTCTTCTTCCTTTTTCCACCTTTTATTGCTGAATGTGACATCATATGGTATGGAATATCCCTTTGGTTGGTTTAGGTCAGCTGCCCTGGTGTTGTTTCTTTCTCACTTTTTTGCCCACCCCCTAGGAGGGTCAGAGAGAGTCCTGATGCTGTGCCAGCACTTCCCAGCAGCAGACACAACACAGGTGTGATACCACTGCTGTTCTAGCTACAAGTGCAGAGCACAGCACTGTATGAGCTGCTGCAGG
>NC_048894.1:11616168-11722839 GCF_011077185.1 Oxyura jamaicensis | reverse complement strand
CTTTACTTCTTCCCATCCTCATCTGAGGAGGGGGAGTGGGAGAGTGGTTGCGGTGTTCAGCTGCCTAGCACAGTAAAACCACCACAATGTCTTGTCCTTATATATATATATATATTTTATGTGGGTAAAATGGCAATAACCCAATTTAAAGTTTGTATATTTATAATATAATATATATATGTATATATAATTTATATAAATATTTATAATATTTATATTTATATTTATATCTATTTATATAAATATATAATATTTATAATATTTATAATATACTTTATATATATTATATTATTATTTATTTATTATTTATTATATATTATATTTATTTATAATATATATAATATATAATATATAATATTTATAATATTTATTTACATAAATATTTTTATATTTATGTATATTTATATATAATGTTTGTATATTCATTGAAAACACTGATCTCCATGAAAACAGCATGTTACTTTTCAACCTTCAGCATTTGAACATTTGAAAGGCAATTACACACAGGAATATGGGGATTTCAATACCAGAATGGATTACTAATCAGCTTTTACTTTGAGACCTGAATAATTTTCTTAGCTGGTTTTATTTCATTCATGAATCAGCAGTGTGTATGAGAAGTCCAAACAAATGTATCATCACTTTTTAGATGATTTCTCAATATTGTAATCTGCTGTCTCACTCAATTTTCCCGTTTATTTTCCAGTCCTCTTAAATTAAGCTAATTGTTGAGTATTATCCATTACAATTCCATAATCTCCTCTTGGAAATCTCTGATAACTAAATTAAATAGTAGCTTGCCTTCTATGTAAGTAAAGCTTCTTTTGCTTCCTACCTGTATGACGCCAAGGCTGCAGTACTGATAACATGGCCTGTCACACTGGATGCTGCGTGGATAAAGGACAAAGGGATGACTCTTACTAATAGACTAAAAACTTAATATAAGACAAAGAAAATGAGTGTTAGTAAGAGCAAAAAGTAAGGACATAAAAAAATAACCATAAGATTGGCAGTGGTCATGACATACAAGCCCCCAGAAAGCTGCTGAGTAGTGTCTTGACATAAGTATGTTCTTTGAATGGTTTTGCAGGACAATCAAGACTCAGTTTTGTAGGTGGTAAAGGGAAACATTTCCCAAGAATGAAGAGAGAACAATGATGAACAACACAAAAATGTAGAGAAGATTATTTTGAAGATCAGTCACAGTTGTTGAAGGAAATTGGCATGAAAGTTCATCAAATGACTGAGAAACCATGGCTGGAATAGGAACAGGCCATGAAATACCATGACATGCTTAATGAGACAGAGAGTTGAGCCAATGGAAGGAGGAAATGGGCTACAGGAACAATATTCACAGCACAACTCTGAATAAGTATTACTGGACAAGTCTAAACCAGTTAATCTCCAAAGGAAGAGACTTCAGATTAGTATAGGAGAGGATAAAAGCTAGATGGGAATCCTTTATCTTGAACCTTTCCTCAGGTGCTATGAGGAAGAAATTGGCCAGTTAGAGACAAAACATGAGAAATGAAACAAGCAAAGCGGTGCTTCATGATGTAAATGTGAGTGACCATCAGGACGGTGATGATGTCCACAGTGACTAATGAAGTATGCAGTAGAGAGAAAACTGAAAGTAATCTTTAGGTAAGAATAGTAAGGCCTGTACTTAACTGTACTGAATATGATCTAAGGGCAAGATACTTCCATGAATGATTAGAGAAAAGAGGACAGTTTAAAAGAAAAAAAAAAAAAAAAAAAAAAAAAAGTTGGACTGAAAGAGAGTTGTAGGTCAGTGGATCTTAGCTTGGAGATGGCAGATGAATATTAATACTTTCTATCATTCCATCTTTTAATCAGTCTTTAGCTCACAAGAAAATTTTACCTTTCATCTCTTTGCTACTCTTTCTCTTTAAAGCTTCCAGTCTGGATTTTATTTGAATATCTAAATAAATTACTCTACATCACGTACAAAGAGGTCTTTGCTATACAGAAGGAACAGTCTTAAAGTACGTTGAGAAACACTCATTCAGCCCAGCTTATGGTACAGTGCTGCTTGCGCTTCTCACAAAAATTAGCTGAGGCAGACCAAATGTATAAGAGGAATAGCTATCCAACTGCTCATGAATGATATGCAGATCTGGAATTAACTGCAGAAATTATTCAGCAAATAATTTTGAATAATAATAAATGAAATAAAAGGGTAAACTGTTGGCAGGAAATTTGAAAAAGGAGAGGTGAACAAAATTTACTGAATAAATTATTCATCTTGTTCTGGCAGACAGGGTCTACATTAACCTCTTCCCCCTTTCCATTTTTCATTATACACCCTTTTTTCTGGGGTTTTAAAGATGGAAAGGTTGAATTATGTTTGTTCAATTCATACTTACAGAAGCTTTAGCAATAAGCAGTTCATGGTTCTTCCTTGCAGTGTAAGGGACCACAACAGGCAGAGAAGCCACATTCCTGGCTCAGGTAAAAATTGTTTGAGCTGATGGATTTTTTTGTAAGTACTGTCTTTCTCATCCCAAAGCTGAGCGGATGGATCTGCAGATAGGAGGACCAACCATGTCTCCTGGAAACATAATGTATTTTAAAGAAATTACAGAAAGAAAACCTCAATTTCTACTCTTTTAGACTAATCTCAGACAGGTAGTTAGGCTTCAAAATCATGTGGCTTTTTTTTTTTTTTTTTTTCCCCAAATATTATAATTGTTTTTGTTATCAAAAAAAAAAAAAAAAAAAATAAAAATAAAAAAAAAAAGAAAAAAATGAAAAAAAAAAAAAAAAGAAAAAAGTGCTGTTATTATCATGAGTATCTTGGTATCTACGGTCCTAAAATGTGCCTTGACACTGCTTCATCTCATTAAGTTTGGGAAAGAATGATGATATGTCATAACCCTAAGCTCTTCTGATACTGTGAATCTATTGTTAATAAGTCTTTTATTCTTCCAGGAATATTTTGTTCCCCTGCTTTCCTAATTGAGAGCCACTTTTCAGCATACTAATAAAAACCTAAATTCTATTGTTTAGAGTGTATGCTCTGATGTGTTGATGAAATATCTAGCATTATCTACCCAGATGGATGAAAATGGTTAAGTCTGAAGTGGCAGCACTTTATCATTGATTATCTTCTCTTCTTTAACTGAAGTTCTGTAGTAAGTTGTCCATTTTCTTGGTTTATCTGTTCAAATTTTATTTGGATACTGGTTCTTCTTCCCATACAAGTAAAATGATCAGATATATTCTTTGCAAGGACATATTTGAAATTTAACTGCCAAGCAACCTTAAGTTTTATAAAACTTAAAAGGTCATTTTTGATTAAAAGCAGCCCTGAGGAGGACATGGAGGGGCTGATGAGAAGTTCGATGAAAGTGGGCAGTGTATGCTTGCAGACCAGAAATCCAGCTGGATCCTAGACTGCATCAAAAGTACCATGACCAGCAAGAAGAGGGAGGGGATTCTCCCTCTCTGCTCTGCTCTCATGGGACCCCATCTGGAGTCCTGTGTTCAGCTCTGGGGCTCCCAGCACAAGAATGACATGGACATAATAGAATGAGTGCCTCTCCTACTCATTAGAATGAGTACCTCTCCTATGAAGACAGGATGAGGGAGTTGGGGTTGTTCAGCCTGGAAAAGAGAAGGCTCCAGGAAGACCTTATGGAGGCCTTCCAGCACCTAAAGGGGACCTACAGGAAAGCTGGGAAGGGATTCTTTGTTAGGGAGAGTAGTGATAGGACAAGGGATGATGGCTTTAAACTAAAAGAGGGTAAGGTTAGATTAGATATAACGAAGTAATTCTTTCCTGTGAGGGTGGTGAGGCACTGGAGTAGGTTGCCCAGAGAAACTGTGGATGCCCCATCCCTGGAAGTGTTTGAGGCTAGGCTGGATGGGGCTTTGAGGAACCTAGTCTGATGGGAGGGGTCCCTGCCCATGGCAAGGGGGTTGGAACTAGATGATCTTTAAGGTCCCTTCCAACCCAAACCATTATTTGATTCTATGATTTTTATTTTTAATTTTAATTTTAATATCATATGTAGAAATATTATTTATTTAAATTATAATGTCTATACTATAGCACAATAACAAGACTTTGTTGTTGTTCTTCCTTTTTTTTAAAGTAATATTCAGAAATTGAATAAATATGAATACAGAAAACTATACTCTGTGGTATGAATAGAACTAGATAAAATTCTGCTCTCGGAAGACTCTAGTCTTAATAGATTGTGTTTTATTGCCCACTGTATAAATGAAAGTCAAACATCAGAAACATTCTCATTTTCCAATATTTTCTATATGAGAAAGAAATCTCATTAGAATTCACACAGCTTGCACTCAGGGATTTAGGGTGCAAGGACATGCAAAAACACAGCAAATGCAAAAACACTGAGAATTTGAAAATTTAATAATAGAATACTATTGTTCTGAAGAAAAAAAAAATAAAAAATAAAAAAATAATAATAATAAAAAGATAGTTGGGGGGAACTGTTCCTCCTACAGCAGACATGGTACTAATGCAGATCATTGTGTCCACTTGATCCAGAAGAACACAATATGGTTGTACCTGCTCAGTTAGAGAAGTAACACACCTGCATCCATGCAAAATTACATCAGTTTTAATAGGCTCTGAATCTCAGGTTCTTAACTGAAGAGTAGCATTGCATAGAAACAGCTAGTTTGTCTCTGAATCAGATTTGGTGATATATTGGATTCAGAAAAGCTATACAGGATGTCAGAGAGGTTCTCTGCAACAAAAGTCCAAGTTCATCTGCAACTGAGGTAATATTTCCGTGAATAACTGATGGTGAACTCTACCTGAATTTAAGGTTGCAATATGAAACAGTGACATGCTTCATATTAAATAACATAAAACAGACACAAAATTTTACACATCCTATTATACAAGTCCTGTAAATTTTGGAAAAATTAGTTACCTCCACTTTCTAAAACAGTCAGAAAGGCCTTAAAAACAGTGAACCATGATGACCGTCACTGATGCTTTCTATCTGCCAAACCAACAATGCTTAGTTTGGGGAAAAAATAATAATTATAATGATTTTGGAAACAGTTAAACCTGCACTCCAAAACACAATGCTCAGCACAGAAGAATCTGTCTCATGGGTCCTGGGCTCCTTCCACTCCTGGAGTAAATATAATCATAGAAACATTAAGGTTAGAAAAAACCTTCAAGATCATCTGGTCCAACAATAATGTGTCCCAAGAATGTGTCTGTGGTCCCACTTCACCATGGACTATGACAATGACTTGGGTAGCACACTTACTGCACAAGAGATGCCTTAATCAGCCTAAAATTCATCCCTCCCACAGCTGTTTATTCCCCTACAACATCTGCCACTGCAACATCTGTCTTGTGTCAGCAGAAGACAACTGGCAGAAAAAAGTTCAAAACCGAAAAAAAGGGGAAATTTTCATCTGTCAGATTCTTACCCTAAGTCCCCATCTGTCCACACAAGCACATTCCAATGTGTGATGTAGATTAGGATCCTAACAACTGTTTGAGATTACAAGGGAAAGGAATTGACTTTTTAAAGCTGACATTGCCACAGAAATAGGTCACATAGTTTTAGCCTCAGAGCAGATCCTTTTTTATCAAGTAACCAGAATCTTTTAGATCTGTGAGTGAACTGATCTTCTTTTCTTGGCAATTAAATCCTGAGGACACCCAAAGAAATCAAAACTGCTTACTTATATACTATTATTATATACTCAGCAGACATCTTAAGACCAGGATCAAACCCTTCTCATTTTTGTAGTGATGTGGCAGTCATTATAATGACATAATTAGCAACATACTTCTACAATTTGAGAACCAAAAGTTGAAATGTAAGTTTTAAGGAATGTAACTGTAAAGAGGAAATACTGCTACTAAAATCTTTTTTTTTTTTTTCTTGGCCTCAGGCTTTTCTTATGAAAAAAACTAACAATAGAGAAATTTTTCTTTTCACATGACTTCCGTCAACATCCAAAAAAAAATATCTATCTCAATTACCTTTGCTTCTCAGGTTCATACCAAAAAACATTCTCCTTATGTGGTTGGAGTACTTTTGGTCTTCATGAATATTTCTTCTCTTCCACCATGCTCACATAAAGGTGCAATAAAATTAGTACTTTTTTTGACTGAATTTGCAGTCAGACCTAAGAGAAGCTGACAGCACACTCAGGGCTCCTGAGCAGGCTTGTAGTTTAGGACAATGTCTTGTATTGTTTCAGCTGCTTCAAAAGAGAGACTCAGTTCATTTCTCTTTCCTTTAGTCTGAATTGAATAAAAAATTGTGCCTATCACTTTCAAGGAGATTTGTTGTAGGTCCCAGTACAACAACATTAATTGCCTACTATAACTCTTTTGTAAATAAGTAAATCACATTCTGAAAAGGCTATAATATGGAAGGATAACATCCTTGTTTTGCCAGTTCATTTTACAGCTGCCAAAATCATGTGTGCATATTTTACAATCCTGCTGTATTCACAGGTCCATTTATTAAATGACGATGTACCTAACTGTGAATATAAATCACATATTTCGGGGTCTCTGTCTACCAGTGAACCTCAGGCACAGAGAGATGTGAGCAATTTCAAAAGTAGCTTCATTTGTTCCTAAAGATAGCTGGGTGAAACTATTTCAATAGTTTTTTTGTAACATATCTTTTGTGTAATATACTAAAGTTCTGATCAAACTGGGTTAAAGTCATTGGCAAAACTCCCATTGATTCAAAAGACAAAGTCATTATGAGAATACAAGTAATGGGTTAAGAGCAGGCATATTAACATAATTTGCTTTGTAAGAACTTCTCATCCTTTCTACTAAAAGTTAAAAGCATAAAAAGTTAACATTTCATTTCCCATATATAATACAGATACCAACACAACAGTACATGGGTTGTACAGCAGACTCCAGTTATATCTGCGTATGTGAACTTGCTCCTCAGTGGGGAAGATATTAATATCGTTTTCTAAGGAAACATCTCCCCTGACTCTCTTTACTGAAATGAATTGGTCTTTTCATTTTAGCAGTGACCAAAAATGATAACATCTGTCAATCTTCATGAAAATCTTTATGTTTTGGACCCCACAAACAGTAAACAATTTTCTGAGAAAAGTCACAGCAGGATTCACGGCAGGGTTTGACAGCCACTTGTCTTTCAAGGGCTTGATGTTAGCAGTCTTAATGCTCATGGAATATAAGCATCTGTCTCCCATTAAAGAAGACTCAAACTTCCAGGTTTGCTTCATCAGACAGGCCTCCAGACTGAACTTCTCTATTTGCTTACAGCCTGTCTGCTGTTAAAACAATATACTGGATCTGCTGATTATTCTTTGCATGTGCCACTTTCTTCTAAATTATGTGATAATCCAAAGAGATAAAAATACATAAATGCTTCTTATTGATCTCATCTTTCAAATTATTATAAACTGTGAATTATAACATTATTATCTTCTAAATAACAAAGTACTAGCATGCCATTAATTATCTACTACAACTCAATGCATCATTAAAATGATCCATTTTAATGACATGATACATTGCAATTATTATTATTTTGTTATTATTATTATTGTATAAGCCTACATTATACCCTGGGTCTGAATAAACTTCAGATCAGTCTATTCCTTCAGTGTTATTACAGTTTTAAATTTCCTATTCTTATTTGCACATTAACACACCAAATGTTGTTTATTTTCTTACAATTTTTATAAAACTATGTTATATACAGGATTTAGACAGACTGGTGTTCCAGATCCTGTGCATTATACCTTTCTAAGTGGTTTACAAGATGATGAGAACTTCTCATCAAATGTATGTGATATTTTAGAGCTTAATTTGGTGATACAGCTTCAAAAACTTAAGCATGGTAAATGATACCTGATTACCTAGTCTTCATTCTGACAGAAAGCTTCTAGGTTAAATAATAATAATAATAATAAAATTTAAAATATGTATATATTACTAAATCTCTACAGTTTGCTCTCATTATAAAGAATATTATTTAATGTCCTTATTTTGACCATCATAGCAATCAATAAGCACCAGATGAAGCCCTTCTCCAAAAAGACCTAGATCAGAGCAAAATTATGCTAAACACAAGGTGGGGGGAATAACAAGGCTTGGAAAAAATAAAAAAAAAAA
This sequence comes from Oxyura jamaicensis, assembly GCF_011077185.1. Lineage (NCBI taxonomy): Eukaryota > Metazoa > Chordata > Aves > Anseriformes > Anatidae > Oxyura > Oxyura jamaicensis. The sequence goes on along the minus strand of NC_048894.1, from coordinate 11,714,696 downwards.
ATAATAAAAAAAAAAATGAGAAGCCAAGAAAGTACAAAAATATGTTGAAAACACAGATAACCAAATGATAGAGCAGAGCAAAAGGTGGTCATCATTTGTCATTTCTGTTTTAAAAAGTGACATTTTAAAAGGTGTTGGTATGGCCAGAACAGAGTTTACAGAGAGAAAAAGAGATAGCCTGAAGCAATTTGGTGGGCAAGGCTTACTGGAACAGGGGCGCTCTGCAAACAGCAGGATTGAATGTGAGTCTCCCATGTCTAGGTTAGATTAATTCCCATACTCCATACCCAGCCTTTCTGACTGCAGCTGCAGTGGAAAGGGGACGTTTTCAGCATACTGAAAGACAGAGGTTGGGTGCCTGATTCTAGGTATTCCCAACCCACTGTAGTGGGTAGCCAACTGTAGTTTGTGATATTTCACAAGCTACATTCATTCATTCTTCCATGGATTTTGTGAAGAAAAAAATTAAAAGTTAAACATCACTTCTGTTTTTCTTCTAAACAAATGATTTTGTTCAACCAGCCTTAATAAATAACACCAACAGAAGCAAAAGGTGTGTTAGAAAGAATGAAACCTGAAACAGGTGACCATTCAGCAAAGCTGACTGTGTATCAAATTTTTTATCTTTTTCTAAACTTCTCCTGGGTCAGGTGAATTAGTTCTTAATAGGCATGACCAGTTTAATGAGAAAAAGCTTCACTAGCATTGTAAAAATGTGAATAAAATGCAGTTTAATAATTAATCATTGACAAAGAGAATGAAAGAATGCACCACTTATACAGGGTTGATTCAGTAATTTATCATTAAATATCTAGACTGTCCCCTTCCATTTGAATATACTACCATACTGGCAAAGCAGAAGGCAGGAATCATTAGATCTTAACGTAGTTTTCCAAAGGGAAACATTTATTTCACTCAAAGCATTTGTTACTACATTTACCATAGGAGGTTTCTGTCTAGTATGTATTTTGAACTAAGCAGCTTTGCAACATCTCATTAATTCAAACCACATTTTATCTGAGAACCCACTGCATTAGAGAACTTTTTTTTCTTTTAAGCCAGTAGAAGGGAAATAAAGATCTATCCAAGGGACTTTACAGAGATTTAGAATGATTAGAGGGACAACTTAAATTCAAATACATTGGGAAAATAGCTTTGTGTCCTGCAGATTAATCTTAAGGAAGAAGACTCTCTTCATGTTTTACATCATACCAAATGCAGACCCCTATTGCACTAGAACAAGCTGAAAATCTATATAAAAAAATGGTGTAGGTCAATATGCCAAATAAATTTTGCATATAAGGGCAGTTATTTTACTGTTTTCATCCCTCAAGACAAAAACAAACCAAATAATCAACCAATAAAAACAAACAAACAAACAAACAAAAATCAGTTCTTTTGGTTCATAACTTTAGGCATGACCATACTCAAAGCAGTTTAGGAAAAGGATCTAAGGCTCTAGTTCAAAATGATGGAACTTATGATAAATAACAGAAGATTATTTCAGCCCTTCTAGGATTTCCCCCTAGTGACAGAGAATGCCCCCAAGAATAAAGTAAAAAGTATTAGAACTTTATTGTTGTTACATCTACTGTGTTTAGAAGGTAGAAATCACCCAAATCTCTCTCATTTCCAGGTTAACAGTATAGGGAAGTTTAAGAAATATTTTAATAGAATTAGCTTACATGTCAATGACATTTTTAATATCTGGGAAAGTTGATGTTTACTAGACTGTCTCAGAGCAGTTGTATTCTGAGGCTGTTATTAATTGTTTTCACAACAGCATGTTACTACAGCCACATAGATGTTGTCTCCTCCAAATGGCCAATGTGTACAAGGCAACAAAGGAAGATCTACAAGTGGAGAAGTAGAAGGTACTGTTCTGCTTGCTAGGTATCACACCCAAGGCAAGGTTAGAGGGTCCTTCAAGGAAAAAAAAAAAAAAAAAAAAACCTCCATTTAAGTCCCAGGACTGGTCCAATACAAATTAAAGACAGTGAAATGGGCTCACATGCTCTCATTGTATCTGACTTATGAATTGCAAAACCTGTTTCTTATCTAACAAACAGAATGCTGATTTTACATCTGATGAACCTTCAAACATTAATGCACTGCAATCATTAGTCATCACCATCAATCAATCATTTAATTGGTAGACAATAATTTGGTTAATACTTTTGTACTTGCGTGATTTTTTCATTCACAAGTACCCATGCAATCAAATCTGAGTCATGTTTTGTAATGGCAAGTATGATACTTCTTTTCTGACAGATGTTATGTATTTTGCATAGAAATTGATTTATTAGTCTGAAAGAAAACTCATCTAACGGTTGCATGAAAATCAAAGATGAAACCATGAATTGGTGCTGTCATACATCCACAAGGTTCAGAGGAGCAGCTGGAGTTTAGAAGAAGGCTAACCTATGTTCATCGAGAAATTCAGTGAGAAATTATAGTAGATTGAGACTTTTACTCCCCCTTTCTTTCCTGCTCTGAGTACTCATGGTTATTGTATTGTTCTGCTTCTAGTAGTGCAGGGGGTAGGCCATAGAATGACTTGAACACATTGAAAAGTTTTCTTTTCCTTCTTGGTAGGAGCCAGGACAAAAACAAGAGTAGGAGAAAAACAATATTCCTTTTTTTTATGTTTTCTAATCTTTGCCTGGGGAAAGGCACAACTGCAAGAAAGTCTTCATTTGACTCTGCAGCCTTACCCTAAATGTTTTTGGTATAGAGTTGGGCAACTTGTTTGACAAAGAAAAAACACCCCTGGTGAGTATATAGAAACAGAGTTTGTAACAGTCAAACACCAGTATCCCCACAAGAACTAAGAACTAAAAATTTTAAGAGTCTAGCTTACATCAAATCTAGCTGCTGAGTCTGAGGTCACTGTTTACTTTTCCAGCAAGGAGCATCACAAGATCCTGTCATAGTGGCCAGCTCCTGCAGATACCAGGTGAAGGTGAGAACCCTAGCTGGAGACTGGAGTGAAATAGAAGCACAACAGCAGCTATCTATAAATAAAATAGAGAAAGGATTTGGAACTTGCTGACTTTGAGTCTGTTTTTAGGACTGTTATCCTGCACAAAGATAACAGTCAGGATGTATATTTGTATGCCTCTGGCTGTGCCAAAGGACAAGAAGTGCTGATTTAACTCTCTGCATGAGGAATGCAGTTTTCAGGCTGGCCCAAGTGAGACCAAATCTTGAGACTTTGGCATAGTGACCCTCCCTCAATCAGTGGAGAATGTAGGAGTGAAATGTATGTATAGCAATACCTCAATCACATAATATTCTACTTTGTTAGAAAACTACAGTATGTATTTATATACGACTCTCAGCTGTTCCCCAAAGCGGTTAGTGCTAAATTTTGTACTAAAGTACTAAAGCTCTTTTTAACCTTGTAAATTTCCTCAGATAGGAAGACATAAAGAAGAAGAAGCATAATTGATATTAGAACTTCAAGTCAAATCTGTTTTCTGGACAGGTGGTTTGGGCCCAGGATATAAGATAGTGTTCTAAGAGAATCACAGAATCACACAGAATCACAGAATTTCTAGGTTGGAAGAGACCTCAAGATCATCAAGTCCAACCTCTGACCTAAAGCAGAGTAGAGAAGTAGACAAAGCAGAGAAGTAGAAGAAGTAGAGAAGTAGAAGTAGAAGAAGTAGAGAAGTAGAAGAGAAGGACTGATTGCATTAAATAGTTCTTTGCAGGACACCAGGAGCTGGAGGTTCACTCCTGCTCCACAGTAAGTAGGAGTTTCTGCAACAGGAGTCTTATCTTGCACCCCATGCAAGCATATCTTAGCTCACATCTGGGGGTCGAGAAAGAACCAAAAAGTCCTGTCAGTGTTGTGCAGAAATGGGTGAGAGAAGTTTTAGTTTACAAAAGACCTCAAAAGATGTAATTGGAATGCATAACAGCATATTTATTGAACCTAAAGATTTAGGTACAGAATCTATTTTTCTATTCTTACAGAGCAATATATTCCACATATATATCATACATACATATCCATCTATTTTTCTTTCTTACCTATGAAATTAGATGTTTAATTTATACAACTGTATACAACTGTCATAAAATGCTAAGGAATTTATGTCCTTCATTTTGTATTTTTTGGCCAAGTAGAAAGAGATACTGGAACAAAAGGTAACTTTTAAATGTTTTTTATGTTATCTGTCCATCTATCTGACTGCCTAACTACCTACTATTTGTGCAATTATTGTTGAACACTGAGTTTTACCTGCAGCAGTGAATGCATCTTCTCCATATAATTATCTAGAGATTTGGTATAACTTTTGAGAATAAACCTAAACTTGCTCATTATTATTTATTGCTATTATTCATACCTTAGTTGTGTTCATCTTCGAAGTTTGCCAAGTTAAAGGGCATCCTCATTTGAGAACAGTAACAGAAGATCTGAATATCAGATAATACAAATTGATTTTTGTTTATCTGTAAAAATGACAATAAAATCTACTATAATAAATGGCATTGGTAGACTTGATATTTTAAACTTCAGGTAGCTGCATGATTTTAATCAGCAGCAAGATAACTTCAGACTGCTTCACAGTAATTAAAATGCTGTTATAAGGATAGAGAAGATGAAAACTACTTATTTTCAAAATAATCCTACAGCAGATTTCTACAGGAAAGAATTTACGTAAAAACTATAGTTTATAAATTATACTTTCTCAAATAATGGCTGATTATATACTCAGGATTCTGAGTATATATTAAAGATTCTTCTTTATACCTGGATAAATAAGGTAGGAAAGAGCCAGCAGTTCTAGGAAACATAGTGATATTACCTATATTTTTACTTATACTTATTACTGGGCTTTCTGCAAGGAGGATTTTGACATGGGCTTGGTGTACACAAGCAACTTGTACATCTGCACTGTCTGGCTCTTACACGGTGTACTGGATCAAGGAGTGCAGGGCAGGAGCATTGTAGACCCTGAAGGGGAATTGTCCCAGAAGATGTGCCAGGAAGGATGAAGATCACAATATCCCAGAGAAAGAAGTCCCTATGACCTAAGGTGTGTGTCTGAGTCTCAAGGAAAGTGAGAAGCCAGTGAAAAAAGCATGGACCTAACAATGTACTGGTCTTGGCTAGCATGACTTGTTACAGGTAACTAATAAAAAATATGCAATAAACCAGATGTTTAGACTATATATTTACTTATGTGTCCCCCATGCTCTCCATGAGAAGATTCACTCTTGATTCCATATTAATCTGAAGAAAGCATGATATATCACAAAGAACTTGAAAACCTCTCCAGAAATGCTTCATATCCCACTATCCTCAGTATAAAAGGAAGTATTCCCACTTTCTTTTGCTTTTTTAGTTTTTCACTAGAGATAAGAAGCAGCCCCCTAACAAGCTGTGGAAGGGAGGAGGAGAGAGTTCTGGATCAAAATGCCATCTGGTTACAAGGGCAGGGTTTTAGTGTTTCAAGAATGAAAATGAGAGAGCAATGGTGCTCCATTTATGATAAATTTACTTCATTTTAATTTCATGTGCTGAGATTAAAATGCAAGTGAGCCAAAATACTTTGTGCATTTTATTTTCAGTTTTTCAGGCTGAATCTTGTTAGTATGGAGTTACTAAAGGTAACTGAGATGGAAATTCACGACAGAGAATGGGCAGTCATTCTGAGTAAAGAGAATATGATTTGTCATGAAAGAAGTGCTGAGATCAGTTCACAGCTTTCATAACAAAGCTGTCTCTATGGGAATTGGCAAGAGGCACAGGACTGCTCAAGGTGGAGTGACTTCTTAGGGCCAAACAGGATATCAACATCTTAGTTCTTTTAACCGTCTCAGATCTTGAAGAAACTAGGAATATGTCGTTGTACAGGTTACTTATCTGTCCATCCACTTACCCACAACAATTTTGAAACTGTTAGCTAATTTCATTCAAATTTCATAAAAGTGGAATTTATCATAAATTATTTCAAGCTTTATAAATACAGCCTGTGCCTTCCACAAAACGATATTAATCTTTTTACTACAGAAGGTCTACAGCAAAATAAAACAGAAATGTCAAACTCAGAACTAGCCACTGGAGAATAGACATATTTGAAAGCCCCAGGAATTCAAAGTTCCTCAGTTTTGCCACTCATAGATTGCTTACTTGTCTTTTTCATCTCAGTTACTGTTACAGTTACTGTGCTGAGTGCTAGCCTTTTGTTGTGTCTGGCTACCAGCAGCACAGAGTATTTTTCATAATATCATCCAGAGCAGGAGGCTCTGGGAAGGTGCAACTCTGTCAATCCCAGCAAGAAGTGGGTATAACCTAGAAAATTATACATTTTCTGCAGCCAATCATATTGTTTGACAGTTATATTTGGACAGCTCTAGAGCCAAACATTAACCATCCCTGCAATGCAGAATATAAGGAACACTACAGTTGGTTTTGTCCAGAGAGAGGTCCATGTGCTCCAGTATCCTGCATCTAACAATGTCCAAAAATGGATGCTTAAGGAGGAATATAAAAATGAGACAGGCAGATGGTAGTACTTCACGAGCATGTTCATCTATTTTCCATTGACCTGTGCTTTGGGGATTTCCTGGGTGTCTACACTGTGGGGTAAGATTCATGTCATCTCTCTGAAGAGGTACCCACCCAAAGTTGCCTTTGCACTCTGTAGTTTCCCTGATCTATTTTAGACGTGGACTTCAGAATGGGAGGAACTGAGCCCTAATTGGCCTATTTCTCTCCATCAATAGTGAAGGGTATGTGGATGATTTACTCAGATCACAGAATCACAGAATTTCTAGGTTGGAAGAGACCTCAAGATCATCGAGTCCAACCTCTAACCTAACACTAACAGTCCCCACTAAACCATATCCCTAAGCTCTACATCTAAACGTCTTTTGAAGACTTCCAGGGATGGTGACTCCACCACCTCCCTGGGCAGCCTGTTCCAATGCCTCACAACCCGTTCAGTAAAGAAGTTCTTCCTAATATCCAACCTAAACCTCCCCTGGCTCAACTTTAACCCATTCCCCCTCGTCCTGTCACTACACAAGTGGGAGAATAGACCAACCGCCACCTCGCTACAGCCTCCTTTCAGGTACCTGTAGAGTGCAATAAGGTCATCCCTGAGCCTCCTATTCTCCAGGCTAAATAGTCCCAGCTTCCTCAGCCACTCCTCATAAGACTTGTTCTCCAGATCCTTCACCAGCTTCGTCGCCCTTCTTTGGACCCGCTCAAGCACCTCGATGTCCTTCTTGTAGCGAGGGGCCCAAAACTGAACACAGTACTCGAGGTACGGCCTCACCAGAGCCGAGTACAGGGGGACGATCACCTCCCTAGCCCTGCTGGTCACACTATTTCTGATACAAGCCAGGATGCCGTTGGCCTTCTTGGCCACCTGAGCACACTGCTGGCTCATATTCAGCCGACTGTCCACTATCACTCCCAGGTCCTTCTCTGCCTGGCAGCTCTCCAACCACTCATCTCCCAGCCTGTAGCTCTGCTTGGGATTATTACGCCCCAGGTGCAGGACCCGGCACTTGGCCTTGTTAAACTTCATGCAGTTGACCCCAGCCCATCGGTGCAGCCTATCCAGATCCTCCTGCAGAGCCTTCCTACCGTCGAGCAGATCGACACACGCACCTAACTTGGTGTCATCTGCAAACTTACTGAGGGTGCACTCAATGCCCTCGTCCAGATCATTGATGAAGATGTTAAAGAGGACCGGCCCCAGCACCGAGATGTCATCTAATAACATACCACCGTCCACTGTACTTAGTACTTCTATGGGTATAAGGTTATTTCTTTGTCAATACAGACAATACTATAGTTTCCACAACTCTGTGGCAAAGAATTTCACAGTTTAATGAAAGACTATAATAAGTGACCTAATTTATCTTGTTTATCAGTTTACCTCAGGTAGAGGAACACAAAAGGAAAATAAGATAATATTAACATGATAATTATTTCAGCATAATAATAATCAGTTCGTCAAGGGTAGTAGTCATCCTAGAAAAATAAATAAATAAATAAATAAAATTCTTGGAACAAGTCAATACCATATCAACTAAGAGCCATAAGAGAGATGAAACTGAAAGATAAATGTTAATTGGATGTCAATTATCAATGCTAATATCACTAATTATTACCATATGATTTTTTTTCATTCCCGTATCAGCAGCAAGACTACTTCATAAGGTTTGTTCTTAAATAGAAAATAATAATTTAAAAATAATTTTGTTAATTTCCTTCAATGGCTTTCTTGTTTCTTGTTCCTAGCCTATTTGTTTGGGGCACAAAAACAAATATTTTCTAATATCTTTACAGACTCATATATATATACATACAGTGGACAAAACTTTTTTTTTTTTTTTTTTAAAAAAAAAAAAAAAAAAAGAGAGAGTAGCAGGGAAATAGGAAAAATACTTCCAGTATGCTTCTAGGTAATCTTCATTAATGCAGGTAACCTGGTTGACTGGCTATAAAAAGAATAGAAAGAAATAAGAAGAGTTTAATTATTGTGAATGAGCATGGGCAGCTTCTACTGTGGTGAGGGATTTGTTTAAAAGTTAGCATGTAAAGAGCTGAAATTAAAATTTAGAAGAATTAAAACATTTGTGATTTTTTGGGGGTTTTGTTGTTGTTGCTGTTGCTGTTGTCTTCCCACCTCTGCTTAGAAAAGGGTACTGTTGTAACGCTGTTTTATTTCTTTTCACATATCCTGTTACATATGATTTATTTAGTTCAAATGTTGTAGTTGTCATATTGACCTATACTGTTTCACAGCTGATTCAAACATGGCTGCTGTTTTTTGTGTTCATAGTGATATAAATTTTGGTTTGTGACACGGCCAATTTGACAAAATAAATAAATAAAATAATTTAGAATTCAACAAAGATTTGTTGTTTTTGCTCTATTTTGCACTGAAAACATTAATCAGTTTTCAGTATAGCTACATAGTTTTACCCATTTGGGTAAAACTAATAAACTAATTTGGGTAAAACTAATAAACTAATTCGTTTTCTAGATAAACAAAATGTAGAGTGATAATAACACCTTTGCTTTGCAACACACCACCAAACCTGTCAGATACATTAAACGCTACTTGCAAAAAGCCTATTTTCCTTGGCTGTTCAGAGTAGCTTTCACATCTGTTGTTTTAACATGTATTTTTAACAAGCTTGCCAGCTTTCTGACCTATCACAAGTGTTCACCCACTTTATCATAGCACTAGAATCAGCAGGGATAAATAACAATTATTTGGGAACAATGGGAATTTTTTGTACAGTTGTGTATTGGTTTACTCTTTAATGTTTCTGTATCTGATAGTAAGCTCCTGGACCTGTTGCTAGTAAACCTGTAAGGAAATGCCTGCAAGCAAAGCCTGTGGTTGGAGGTGGTTGGTGTCAACTCTGGATTACTGATTTCTGATTTTCTGTCTTAAATATATGAAGCCTCACCTTAAATCTGACTTTTGTTCCCAACATTTCGATGTTTTTTTTCCAAGCCCTCATTACTCAACAACAACAAAGCTTCTCATTTTCAGACTAAGAAAAACAGTTAATTAACACCTTTTTCTTATTTTGGCTACATTCTCTGTTACTTTAAGTCTTCATATTTCCTTCTGCAAGAATTCTGATTGTTTTTGCTTTTTGTTTTCTTTTGCTGTGACATTAATGCCTTCTGATCAAGGGAAAGACTGTCCCTTATAAATACACAGAAAGCATTTCTGTGAGCACAAAACATATCTGAAAATCACTGAATGTACTGGACAGATGCTTCTGCAGTGGTGATGCACTGATAAACTGTGATGTGTACCATTGCTGACCTAAAGTGCAGACTCAGATTGCAATTAAGACACAGATTTAACTGTGCAATGTCTCAATTCCTTGATTCAGTTTCTGACTAGACATAGATATTTACTGGCATCAGAGATGCCCTAGGGAGATGGGAGGTGCCATTACAAATCTCTCCAGTGTGACAGCTGATGAAATAGAGGATGGCATCTCACATGGGACCAGGCAGTTCCAAGGTTCTAGTCAGTACAGAGCCTAGAGAGTTATCCATTAGAGCAGATAAAAGCACATATACATATCAGGATGAGCTAATTGCTTTCTAAGCTCTAGGGTTTGATCCCCATATACAATTTACAGCTAGATGCCTAATCTTAAGCTTAGTCCTATTTTCTTAAGAGCTCATCTATGCTGAATTTCAAAGAATCATAGAATGGTTTGGGTTGGAAGGGACCTGCTTTGGATTGGAAGGGATCATCCAGTTTCAACCCCCTGCCATGGGCAGGGACCCCTCCCACCAGACCAGGTTCCTCAAAGCCCTGTCCAACCTGGCCTCAAACACTTCCAGGGATGGGGCATCCACAGTTTCTCTGGGCAACCTACTCCAGTGCCTCACCACCCTCATAGGAAAGAATTACTTCCTTATATCTAATCTAACCTTACCCTCTTTTAGTTTAAAGCCATCGCCCTGTTTCCTATCACTACTCTCCCTGACAAAGAGTCCCTCCCCAGATTTCCTGTAGGTCCCCTTTAGGTGCTGGAAGGCCTCCATAAGGTCTTCCTGGAGCCTTCTCTTTTCCAGGCTGAACAACCCCAACTCCCTCATCCTGTCTTCATAGGAGAGGTACTCATTCTAATGAGTAGAAAAGGCACTCCTCAGGGCTGCTCCCAATCCGTTCTCCACCTCAGCTTGTATTTGTTCTTGGGATTGTTCAGACCCAGATGCAGGACTTTGCAATTGGCCTTGTTGAACCTCACGACGTTCACACAGGCCCACCTGTCGAGGAACCCTCTGGATGGCATTCCTCCCCTCCAGATTGTCAACCACACCACACAGCTTGGTTTCACCAGCAACCTTGCTGAGGGCACATTTGATCCCACTGTCCATGTAACTGCCAAAGATGTTAAACAGTGCTGGTCTCAATACTGACTCCTGAAGAGCACCACTCATTACTGATATCCACCTGGATACTGAGCCATTGAGTGCAACTATTTGAGTTGCACTCCAGCCAGTTCCATACCCACTGAGTGGTCCATCCATTAAATCCATGTCTCTCCAATTTATAGACAAGAATGTCACTAATTACGGATCAGTTTTCTGATCATAAGCTTAATTGCACTGTCTTTTCAAGAGAGTATTTTCCCTGTTTGCAGGGTTTACCAAGGCAACAGTGGTATAAGTAAGCATCCTAAGGGAAGAAAACAAGGCAGGAAGTTTCACCCTTTCTACGGTATATTAACTCCAACCCAAGAATCCACACACTTGTTTTCCTCTGCAGGTCCCAGTTTCTGAACTTCTGGCATAGCATGAAAGGAAATAGATCAAGTTGTTCTGGAACCAAATAGTTTTAAATCATGCTTGTTGCCGTGGGGGATGCAGAGCAAAAGCTGGGCAACTAGGAGGAATACATCTGGGAAATACAGGGTAGGGGTGGAAAGGGATTCACTATCAAGAGCTGGGGCAAGAAGGGTATCAACATACCATAGATAAATTGGGCATGTCATTTCAAAGATAACACTGTTTCAGCCTTTTTCACATTCCATTTTCAGTAGCAACTTCAAGTCGAAATTAACCACCATCATCTGAGTTGCATAACTCAGGGTAAAACACTAGAAAAGAAATAGCACTTTTACGTTTGCACATGGCTTCACTGGCATGCTTAAGTTTATAAAGGTTTTAGCTAAACAATATTAAGAATATAGAATTATTTTGTTTGTTTCCTTAGTGGTTAAAGACTGAAAACATTGTGCTTGTCTCCAAGGTATTGTAATGAACCAATATCCCTCCTTTATTTGGGGTACTACTGAGTCCTTCTTCATATTCTGCTACTCCCTCCTGCTCTGTGAAATGCTGGTCTTTAACCAGCAGGAGCATCTCTGTTCACACATGACCTTCCTGAACTGATAAATGTAGTATCCAGAACTCATTTAGGTTTTGGTTAGTACCATGTAGAAGTTACTTAGACATTTAACTTATGTCCAGATCAGCAGGCAATTACAGATCTGATTACCAGCCTCCACATTCTTCTCTCAACAGTTATTCATACTACATTTTCTAATGCATATAGTCATGTGACTCTGTAATAAACCCCAAGATGCAACATATTTATTTCTATTTTTCAAGGTTTATTATCCTGACATTTCAAATTGCTCTGCTTAAACTTTGATAAGTGTTGTATGATAGAGAAATCAAACTTTTATGCAAGAAATTGCTTCAATTAAATGTCAAAATAGGCATAAAAATAATTTTAAAGCTGTATATGCTTCTTTCTAAATACTCTGTGCAAGGGCTGACTTAAGAAGGAAAGTCTTTCTCAGCATTCCCTCTTTATGTTTGAAGCTTAGTTTCTAACACTGGTCTTCAATTCAGTATTTAAGCATTTACTGTTTGTTGAATGTGATTCCTAACACCCAGAAATTATTATTACCTCTTTTGTCCAGTGTCAAAGTCTATTTAAATACATGATAAAGTGTGTAAAATCAAGTCTTGCAGAGTGCCATAGGTAAACATACACTCATTACCTTTTCTTTTTATAACTCCATTCTTTTTCCCTCACATTCACTGAGTTGTGCCCACATATTAACTGCCTGCCCCCCAGTAGAGCTATCCTGAATACTTATTACCTGTGATACTTTTCAACTCTGCCTTTGTTTTAAACTGTTTATTTGAACTATTCATCTAATGATTATTGTTATTACTATAAGTCTTCTTTGAATATATTTTTCTTTCCTATCAAGATCCTTTGATCTTCATTCTTTTTTTACCTTTTTTTCCTGAGCTTTCCTCCTTGGGCTAAAGGCATCTTCCCTTACAATCAGTACTCTTTTGGATGTTTTTTTCCCCTGCAGTTCATTCCTAGGATTTTCCTCCCTTTCGAGCTTCTTTGTTCCTATTCCTCACTAATCCCCTGATCCCCTGCTTGCACTCAACACCACATATTCTTCAGTCCCTTGCTGTTTTACCATATTGCCTTCAGTAGACTGATAATGCAATTTTAAGTGAAACTAAGAAACTTTAATATTGCTCTGATCCTTCTTAGATTTAGGATTGTGGATAGAGCTAGGAGCAGGATGGGAAAGGGAGGGAAGGGAGGGAACATAAAGGGAAAGAGGAATGGGAGGGGAAACAGATGAGAAGAGACAGATATGCCAACTTGATAGCACTTTACAGTCTGTTTATTTCCCATAGAGTGTCCGCTCAGCTGGGTAGCAGAGCAGTGTGAGCCACCAGATGTGCATCTGTAACACTGGTGTCAGCAAGAGCTGCTCATGCAGGTTTTGGCCAGCACACAATAAGGGACGTCATTGCCTTTCTCTGCAGCCAGGATGCACCCCAGCACTTTAACAATGCAAGGACTTGGAAGACAGAGAAGGATAAGTAGAGAAATAATAGAACTATCTTTTTATCAGGACAAGAGCATTGAGGAAAGCCCCATCAAAGTCAGTGTAATATTAACAGAAAGATTGTTGACAAGCTTGCTTAAGGGAAATCATGGATTTATTGATGAGTAAAGACTGGTCCATACCACAAAGAGCTTAGCTCTGCTTTCAGAGAGACCTTAACCAGAAAGCTCAGGTCTGCATGGCCCTAATTCTGCAGTGCCCTTACTGCACTCACAGCACTAAAGGAAATAAATAAATAAATAAATAATAAATAAATAAATAAAAGCGCCCTTTTAGTCTTGGTTTTATCCTGAATGGAGTTGCCCTTAGGCAACCCTTAATCATGTTCTAAAACAAGCACAGCAGTGATTTGCAGACAGTACTTCCGTATTTCTAGGTCTATGGGCATGTTCAAGAATCCATAAGATTAAAATTAGGTTTCTTGTTGTATAAAGGGTTATTCTGTACTGGTGGGAAAATCAGTCTCCTTGAAGATAAAATGCCTGATAAGAAAGGAAGGATATTTCTCTCTTTCATTTATGCTAGTGAGCAACACAGATGAGAGTATAGCCCAGAAAGTGGTTTAACCTAGTTAAACCAATACTAAGATAAGGTATTGCATTTATTTAGCAAAATTCAGACAGGAAAACTATTCACCTGTTATCCTTTTCAAATATTTGGCCTGCTGCATTATATGTGACATAATTAACAAAACATTGCAGTGTGTTTCAATGGAGCCAGCTATGTGCAATTTTCTCCAAAGTGTGATTAAAGAAAAGTTTGGAGGGCAAATGGAGCAGCTTTTACTGAGACAGCTGCTAACAATGACACACATTGGATTCTTATTATCTGCTATTAACTTTGGCTTTCAGGTAGGAGGAAAATACGTTTTAGGAATCTTTCATTGTCCTATTTGAATAACTCCCAAAATATGCCCGTTACTGAGAAAGCTGACTATTTGTTTTATTTTATGTAATATTTTCACACACACAAAAAAAAAATATGGAGCTCATGGAAAGCTACTCTAAAATATTTGTTTAAAAGGTCATCTGAGAAGAAACCTGTGTGCATTGCATAAAGGAGCAGAGACATTAATAATCCATGGATATAGAATTAATGTTTTAAATTAGGACTTGAAACCTGGATTCTCTTTTTGACTTTAGAGTGGGACACTTGTAAAACTTTTGGTGAGTCTCATACAGCTTCAAAATCACTTACAGGTAAGTAAATGAATACTTAGTAGTTTGGGGCCTTTGTCTCCATTTTTCCATCTTCCATTTTGAATGAAGTGTGAGTTTATCACTCTATGCAGACTGCTGGTGCCCCAACTAATATTGCCCAGTGTAGAATAGGTACCCTGGGACAGGGATCCAGCCCAGCCTTCCCTATGGCAGTGTCTGCATTGTATTTTAAGATGACCAGCAAATAATTAGAATTTCTAGGTAGCATGCGAGGTTATCTTGAATAAGAATATAACCTTGTAAGGATAAGCTCGTCAGGAGATGCTGCCTGTCAAAGAGGCAATCCCTAACTTCTGCAAAGTTCAGACTTTTAGGGGGGAACTTCTGTCACCCTGGTCTTTCACAAGGACTTAGAACTGCCAGCTACCATTTGGCCATCACATTCCAGAGATTTCCTGTTCCTGCTCTAGATACTATCATAACACAAATAACAATAAATGCACCATGCAAACTGTGGTGTGATCTCTCCCTGGAGTGCCAAAAGCTTTTTGCTTCTCTCCATTATTCTTGAAGGTGGGGATGCCCAAAGTACTCTTCTAGACAATTGACTCTCTATTGCACTCTTATTTGTGAGGACACTTACTTATTCCTTTCTGCTTTCCAATTTCAGCTTTCTATTTTTTCTTCCATTTACTGTCTGTACAGTACTTTCTGCTTAACTGAAAGTATTTGTAGCTCTCTGAGTAAACCTGTATCAATGACACACCTGGAGGGTTAAGATCATTTTCCTTGGGGAAGAACTGAATATTATTTCTTACCACAAGAGCACTTGAAATTGGCTTTGGGAAATTAAAACAATTTAATATATGGCACTGCAAAATGTGTCATGTGAGGACAGACAAGAGCCACATGAAAGATCCACTTGCCTCTATCTAACATCTCAGCCCTTCTCCTGAAAATGGACTTGATCCCCTCATTCTCCTGACATGTTAAAGAGCCTAGACTAATTCAGAATACTATATACAGGATTAGGCCAAATAATGAGTTTTGGTCTCTGCTTAAGCTGAGCTTCTTCTTAGAAGATTTTTCAGCTACTGCTTGGTTTTCCACTACAGATTTAAGTATAATAAATAGTGCACAGATTCTCCAAAGAAATCAGGAGTATTTTAATAAAGTATTGTTGTGAAAATGAGACAGGTATACATGTGTTTAGTTCTGTAGAGAGGTGTCAGCTTTCACTTGCTGAGTCCAACATCTACTGGTGATCACTAAGAACTTTCTAAGAAAGAAAGATGTGCAGCAGGTCACATGCAACCTCTTGGTGATAATAAGAAAGGAAGACTACTGCTGCATGAGTTTAAGGGGAAGACAGGTGTTTTGGTTCACAGCAGCTAATTTCACCACTTCTAATTTTGGGCCAAGGTGACACCAATGTGCATTTTAGATTTTAATTTGATTCACATTATCATCAGTATTTGCCCACAGTTGGAGGTCCCTAAGGAAAAAATAGATAAATAAATAAATAGGAAAAATGAAACTTAACAACAAAAACAATGCTTCCATACAGGTCAAACCTATTGCCCAGCTCCTGGGTTAGAAATCACATTTTCTGCATAGATGGTTCACTATAACTTAATCTGCCATTTTGAAACCTACAAATCATTTTTAAAACTGCCTAGTTTTTGTTGAAATAGCCAGCAGTGGTAGAGCCACTGGGCTTTGATTCCCTCTTGCAGGGAAGGCTCAGGTCTCAATTGCTACCTTTGATGTTTCCTGTACTACTAATGACTACCGTGGAGCTCCTCTCTGTGGGAGCTATGACACAGAGAGCCATTTCACTACTGCTGTGAGACACATTTAGTTGAGTTCCTTGAGTATATATATCACTAAAAGAGTAGTCTCAGCTAAAGCAGGACACATAATTTCATCCAGATTTCAGAAAACATATTCTACTGAACTGCATTAAAAATACATCTAAAAAACAAACAACAACAACAAAAAAACAGGTTTAAGGAAGGAAAGCCAGAAGAGCCACTTAATGTGTCAGATTGTTACCAAAAGAGCTAGTAAGTGCTGCAGAACTATTATCTTAGACTTAAACATAAATTAAAGCAAAGGAAGACATATTTCCACATATTACAGCATCTGATCCAAATTTACTTTTTAAAGAATTTGTTGTCAAAACATTTCTGGAAAGTTTCTTTTTTATGTTGGTAATCTCCATAGTTATCAATCTTTTGCAATCTCCCATTGTTGAGAAAAGTTTACAAAAGTATTGTGAAAAACAGCCAGTGACACCAGGCAACATTTTCTTATGAGTGACACAGCTTTCACTATCACTTAAACCCTTTTGCAATATCAAAATGGCACCAGAAATGCTAAGTAGTCACAAATTAGCAAGAACAAGACATTTTTTCACAACCTCTTGGAAGTGGATTTAGGTGCCCAACTGCAGGCACATATGAAAATTTTAACCACCACTTCTTCACAGCAGTTATTTTAGACCTATCATCTCTCTTGGATACGGTAGACCATGTGGTTCTGCTGACACATCTTGAGAATGTTCTTGCAATGGATAGATACACTCTTAAATCATTATTTTCCTTTAATTCCATATGGTCTAGGTGCCCTTGACATAATTTAAAAATACAGTGCAGCAGTACAGTTTAAGATAAACCACTACCAATAAGCCAAGCAATTTAAAATCTCATATCCCCTTCACCTTCGAACAAATCCCCCCAGCTTGCAATTCTTGTCAACCTTCCTAGAGGAAAAGAATATATATATGAACTGAGCAATGTGCCTTAAAAATAATTTGAATTTATACTGCCATCCAATAGCAAAATAGTTGGTTGATCTATTTGATCTATAACATCACTGTACCATACAAAACAAGTTGCATTGACCACCATCTTTCAACTTCAGACAATGAATTAAATATATTATTTTGGATAAATATATGGTGATGCCAGTTGTTGTCTGTTCCATTTGCTTCCCTGTTAGCCCTTTAATATTTTTAATATTTTCTCTGCAGTCCTGTATTTAGCACCTCTTATCTCCCAGAATCATCCCAATATGAGCCTCTCCAAAAGACTGTTTTTTCTTTGTTTGTTTGTTTGTTTGTTTGTTGTTGTTGTTGTTTGTTTTCCATCTACATTAATTGTGTCCTTACCAAAAGTCACTGGAGCAGTTAAAACTCCATTTACACATCAGGCTCAAAGCAAGCCCTTCATGGAGAGTAACACTCTGCAGTGGCTCTGTATCCTTCCAAAAACAACATTACATCACTCTTTCAAATGATCCAGCCATAGCAGTCAATGTCTGCATATTGCACTTAATTCTCCTAGGAATAAACATTGAAGAAGTGGGCTTTCCATCACTTTCAGTTTTTATAAGGCTCCAACAGACTGGGCAACATTTTGCCCCTTGTCTCACCCTTGAAACTACATCCCTGCCACAGGTTCACAGCAGCCAAACTGAGCACAGCATCTGGCAGAAAGCCCAGAGTTTGACCTAGCAGGTTTATGGCGTATGGAGATGATATTAACACACATCATGAGCCAAATCTGCACTCTGGCTGCTTAATAAAAATGCTGCCACCTCCACCGTTACATGTGACCTTTATATTAACAGTAAAACAGGCCAAAACATTCACTAAGAACAATTTAGCCTGCAAAGTTTACTATTTATTAGTAACAAATAATCTGCAATTTGTAACCTTCTTTTGACTACCATCTAATATTTGAGTAAAGGGGAACTGAACAGTAACAGGTGGATGGGCAGCATTTCAGTACATATTTGTAGCAGTTTTTAATTTTACCGTGTGCTTTCAGATTCATTTGAAAAGAATAATTTGTTCACAGAGTGAAAATTTCATTTTAAATTAATTCAACATATACTAAAGTATAGACGTAAAAGTAAATAACTGTTTTTCAGTGTCATTACTAACCCATTTTTTTCCAGCGAATATTTTGTGAACAGATATTTTTTCTTTACTGACAGACTAAAATAAAATAAAAGAAAATTAGATAAAAATCAACTATGACATTCCATTTAGATTGAAAGAGAACATTTTGCTTGAGACTTCTTAGCTTTTTCTGTCATTAAGTCTAAGCATTTTAATAGCAAACATCAAGATATTTTGAGATACAGAATGATTTCAGGCAATATAAAAGTTGAAAAATATCACTCACTCAATGCATGTGGTCACTATGCAGGGGCAGAATGGTCACAATTCACTTTCTTGTCTGTGTTCAGCTAATTCTAATTACCCAGAAGTAAAATAACATGTTGAACTGAAACAAACAAGTCCAGTACATTAAATTGCTCCCTTGCTTACAATATATTATCCTCCCAAGCCCCTTACCACTTTTCCTTCAGCCAGGTTATGGTTTTTGCCCAGCAGTTGAACATAACAGCACTATTGCTGGGCTGAATTAACATCAATTAGCATTTAAATTGCATGTTTAAATGAGTGCATTAATAGTTGCATGCAATTTACATCTCTCTCTCCTCCACTTTCAGCTTTATCTAGTGCTAGAGATTTGTCAGACAGACGGTATCAATCTATCTAATCTCAGATTTAGGATGACTACTCGCCTGCATACATTTAGCTGGCACACACTGATTAAAGGAAAATTTTTTATAGGTTGACTTTAGATTTACAATGCAGTTTGACATACATTTTATCAAGTGCATCTGATTTTACAGCTACCTTTCAAGGGCCAAATATTCCCTGATTTACAACCACTTCCTAGTGCCTTCAGATGTGTTGCACTTCACGCTAGGCTGGAGCAAATTTGGCCCCGTGTTTCACTATCTATCTGTATGGATTGCAATAAATTATGGTCTGTGCCATGACATCCTCTGAGGTGAAGCTCTGAATATCAAACCATGGTTCTTGAAGGGTAGTAAGAGTAAAGCACAAGTGAAAATTATCTGTCACTAATTGCTGGTGCCGTGACTGAGTTCATTCTAATCCACATCCCAAAATTTTTACTGAGTGAGATTCTGGAGGTTTAACATATGCAGATTTGATATTCTCTGAAACGAATTTGTAATATCACTGTATTATGCAAAATAGATAACCCCATTCATGATATTTATTATTATCATCATCATTGTTGTTGTTATTGTTATTCTTACTATTTATTGTATGGAAACAAGGCATCTGTACAACCTCAGTCTAATGAGAGAGAATAGGACCTGAAAGTAACAAAAAAAAAATATTTTAATAGCTTTTTCTGCCTGTTTTGCCAGTTCTAGTTTCAAAGAAAGATCAGTCTCACCACAAAGACAGTGTGTTTGGAAGCCCATCTGGAGACACACTCTCAGTATTCATGTGGCCCATACTCCCATGCATTGCTTAAGTAGCATGCTAAACCCACTGTCCATGTGTTCAGGATGCCCGTGGACAGATGAGAAGGTGTCTGTGGGATTGCTGCAAGGCAGTTTTGGGAACAGAAAGCTACATAGACATAAACAGGGCTACTTCCAAATTATGCCACTAATAGCAGACATAAGGGTCAATTGCATAAAGACACAAATCCAACTCTGGGCCATGGTGACACTAAAAATGACACCTATACAAATAACATATCAGAATAAAATTTCAAAAGAAACTTTAAATATCCACATAGAAATATAAAACACCAGAGACAGTAAAAGCCATTTCAGACAGCTTTGACAGGAATCATCTAAATTATGATTAGCTGAGAAGCAATACTCATTAAAACAAAATTGCAATAGGCAGAGACTTGTGGTTGAAGTGCAGCTGCAGTTGTAATTGTGTAATAATTTCATTTTATTCTGGTATCTGGCCTCAAAGATGTAATGCAATTCGTTATGTGTTCCATGTCCATGCACTGTCCTGAGATTTATTATTTATACAATAGATGAAAGTTCCTAAGCTTTTTCTTGAACAGCATACTACTATGGCAAACCGACTCATCAAGGTTAACCATTCCTCTTGCCTAGTACCTTCAAAAATTACATCCTCAAGAGGAATTGCACAACTAAGTCAGATAGTGTGGGCAAATTTAATTAACTAAATGTCAGAGTCCACAGTTATTACAGATGACATAACGAGAAAAAGAGATAGGGCATAACCTTGAGGTACTTGTTATTGCTGCCAAATGTTCTAAAGGATTGTTTACGTGGATATGAATCTTTCAGTCTGTAGCACAACTAATATATGTGTGTACCATTACAAGTCCCTCAAAATAGAATTTTGTTGTGATGTTTCTTATACTCATTGAAGAAAACCTGGTGTGCAAGGAAATAAATATATAGGGTTCTGCCAGCTCAGCTCTGGCATCTGTGTTATCATCCAACAGGAGAGATCTGGACCCAGTGCTGCTCTTTAATTGCAACCACAGCAGGGAAGCCCAAGCTTTGCCCACCTCAGGTTCACAATGGCAAACTGCCAGTGACCTTGGGCAGCTACATGTTTGCATCAAATGGTGAATCTGCAGTTATCTTACTGCCTTACTGTAAGCAAGGCATCTAGGAGCACAGCACTGGGTAACTAGGACCTTCCTGCCCCAGCTGAGAGGAGTTGCACAACAGGTCCTGGGTGTTGCCCTTCAGCTCTTATTTTTTCTATCACAGCATATATTACCTTTCCAAAAAACAACAATGTGCTAAACAAGTCTGTCATTTCCTGTTATATGTATACTGGTTTTCGGGTAGAGAATACAGATTTAGTCCAGATTTTTAAAATAAATTGACAACAAATATTATAAATAAATATAAAATATAAATTTAAATAATTATATATATGTATTACAATCAGACCCAACAGACTGATTGACCTGCTACCAGTTGAGCTGTAATATCCTACTGTTCTTCAGGGCCAATGAAAGCCCAAGGCTTGAACATCAAGGCTGGCCCCTTGGATTTCATTGTGATTTACTAATCTTAGGCTTTCCTAAATTCAGTGACAGGCACCCATCCAAGTCCCCCCTGGGAGCCTTTGGTGCCCCTCCACTGCCATTCCACAGAAAGGGATAGCATAAGTCACACACTGTCCCTCAGGAATGCACACCCAGGGGATGTAAAGCCCACACAGGACCACCCTAGAAAAGAGTAAGCACCTACTGTCCACATGAGACCATAAAATGATATTTAGTCGGGGGGGGAAATAAATAAATAAATAAATTTGCATCATGAAGAGAAGTTTAAAAGAAACATTTCTAAATTTTTAAACAAACATGTCACAGAGCACCTATGGTTATTTAAAACTAGCCTGGGAGTGGTAGAGAGAAGTAGCAGTAGGATTAAAGAGTTAATTAAGTTGCAGAAGCAGAATGGGAAATAAACGAGGAGTGATGGAGAGAAATAAACGTTAAGCAGGACTTCTGAAAAGATCTGCAATACACTAACCTGCTTACCATAAGCCCAAAAATTATATGAAGGGAGGAAGGGTGGAACTGAACATAACAGCTTGTAGAAATAATTCCACCCTGGTAGAATTCTTTTTAATACTTATAAATGACACAAGCACATCGATTCTCTAGTTTGAACTATCATAAATAAATAGAAAAACATCCTTCAGACTTAATTTTTCAAACTGCAACATAATTTTTTTAAGGGAATGCTGATAGCAGAAAATAATGATTGGTGGCAACAAGATAAAAATAATGAAGGTTTAGCATACAATACTCTCTATCTGATGTTTCAGTAAGATGCAGTGAGGTGGGTTTTTATTTGTCATAATTTACTAAGAACATAGAGCTATCTCTAAGGATTTATGGGGAATATAGTTTGTATTCCTAGGCAGAAACAATCTTCAGAATTTTCCAGGAAGCCTCACAATGAGAGAAATTTTCCTATAATGTAAACACTGTTGGGAAATTGCCCTTTCTAGACATCCTTTCTTAGGATCTGGTCTGATAGCAATGAGCTAAAATAAAACCATAAGAAACAAATATACACAAAGAGATTTACATTCCCTACAGAGTATTAATGGCACCATAGATGTCAGATCATCATAAAGGATATACTGCACATGAACACCATGTAAAAGAAGAGATGAACATTACTACAATTCAGAAATTATGAAATAACGTGTTTGACATGCGACACTGATTTACAACAGCTAAGGGTCTCTCTTTGCTGATGCTTTTGACACATATCTTGAAATACACACCTGTTATGCAATATTTTATAATGATTGCTATGTACACATAAGGTGCTAAAAGTACTGAGTTTTCATTTTTTGACCCTTGGGTTATCTGAAAAACTTTTGCTTAAAGGCCATGTGGGCTATATATTAATGAGGGGGAATCAAGGAGAGAGGTTTGCTACAGAGCTTGCTCTCTACTAATAGGCCCTGCTTCTGCTCCCTGTTAATTTGTCTCCTCTTCCCAGCAGCCTCAGCTGTTTCCCTGGTCTCTAGTATTCCCTTCCTTTCTAACCCAGAAAGGCAGAAAAGAGGAAGAGAGGGAAGACCATTCCCCCTGTCTGAATCACATGGTTGTAAAGCTCCCTGCAGCAACAGATGGAGGCTACCTTGGGCAGCAAGCTCTCTGAGCATGTACTCACATAAGTACTATGACATAAAAATAAACCAATTTGTTAGTGTTGCTTTCCTTTTGACAAATGTTTCCTAAAGCTAGTTATAAACAATTAGGAGGCTGTGCCTATTCCTGCTCAGAAATCCCGTTGTGTGCCATCAAACTGAGGTGCCAATCACCATTCAATGGTGTTGCAGTGGTTATGAACAGTACTCACAGAGCAGCCCAAGCACACATCAGGGGGGCTGAGCACTTGGAAGGGCACAGAGACACCCCATTTGTGTCAGGAGTGTCCCCAGCATCCCAAATAGCTGCCACAGAGTGTCCTGGTCCTTAATACTAAATATGGAGACCACACCCAGAATGCCCACCAGACATGGTCACCAGCCCACACCATCTCCCAAAACTGACACAGAATTTGTTTGGGAGAGGTATTGTTAGCCTGTACAAAAAACATCCCAGCACCATGCTAAAATTTTGTACAGACAATCAACTCCAGGTGCCCAGGAACAACACCTGGCACATTTTCATCTACTACATCTCCAAGGCCTCTCTCCTGCTACCTGTTGTAATCATGTGTGGTACTGCAACATATATATACATATCATCATTTCACCTACATTTCATTTACATACTGCATCCAAGCATGCACATTTTGAAGAGTTTTACCTCATCACTGTCCATCAAGAACTTCTCATGTGTAGCATGGAAAGGTTACCCTGCTCTCATCTTGCCAGGAGCACAGGTGAGGAGATGGCACACTGGCATGCAGGACACCCCCTCAGCCCAGAGTAAGCAAAGAGAAGAGTTAAGTCTGGCTGTGGACTTCACTCCGTAAATCCATGCACAGCTGATGCTTAATAAATACTCCCAGTGAGGTACACAACAGTCCTCTCCACAAGTATAACAGAGGTGAAGAATGAAGAAAATATGTATTCCCAACAGCCAGAAATCTTGATATTCACACTACCTGTAACTGTCCTACCCATACTGGGTTAGGGGGTAAGCCCAGTGAATAATAGCTCTGTAGATGGATTACATGTCTAATGCAGAAATATATATAATATTCACATATTATATATATAAATATATATAATAACACATCAAATCTGAAAGGGCTGAGCACTGAGGACCTTCATTACCTACAAGTTCATATAAAGCAGAACTGTTAACAAACCTGCAGTCTTGGATGGGCTATGACATAGACACTCTCACAAACACTGTCCATTCCCTCCTTGAGACAAAAATGCATAGTAAACCACTAAAACAAGATGTACATGTTGTATTCGACTTAGATATGGCAATTTCTTTTCCTACAATGGTCCTCTATATAGAGGAACAGAGGTAGGATCATTCATTACAGTACCACGTATCCCAGAAGATAAGAAATTTCATAAGAAATAAGAGTATTTCATAAGAAGTATTCCTTACTGCTGTATATTGTAAAATAGCAAAAAAAAAAAAAAAAAAAAAAAAAAAAAAAAAGGTATTTTATTTACTGGCAGCTAAAACACAATTAACTTTAATTTCTAATTAGAATTATTTTATTAATTCAGACAGACATTCCTTCCATATTTTTCTACGAATTCAAGTTAAAAAAAAAAAATAATAAAATAAAATAAAAATCTATTTCTTTTTTGTTCATTTCTTCATTTAGAATTAACCCTTCAGGGAACAAAAAGGCTGATGGAGATTCCTGCATGCACTCCAAATCAATTGTGCCACCTACTCCTTTAGATCAGCTTCAAATCAAATTGCAACAGGCAAGCAATTGCTCACTCTTAAGTGCTTATGTGGTTCTGTACTTGTTTAGATCTTGTGAGACTGCTAAAGCCGTCACTTCAGGATTGTTCATAAGAGCTATGTCAAATTATTTTGTAACAATTTGATTTCTTGTATATCTATTATTTACCACTTCAGTGATTTAAACACAGCAGAAATTTCAGTATTTTTGCTGCTGAACTAAGCAAGATTGGCTGGAGAAGGAGGGAGAAGGAACATTGTGAGCAAACAGTGCCATAATACTAGTTAAATGAGGCTGCTCGGTGTGTGCCACTACAATTATTTTTTTCCTATTTACCTGTTTTCCATAACTACCTTTTTTTTTTTTTTTTTGGTGCTTGCCCATCCTGTAACACTTTCCAAGGACAAGCAATACTTTTACTAGCGTGAAAACTTGAGCCATTTTCTGGTTTCCATTTTTTTTGTAAAGAGAGATCAAGAGATCTGTAGATGTGCAAGTCAGAGATGGAGTTAGACAATGGAGATGTCTCAGCCCCTGGCCCACATAAGACTTTCCTCTATAGCAGTCCAGTTCATTTTTAGGAATTTCAAGAGACAGATCTTCCCTTCTTAACTTCTGCCATACTGTTATCCTATGTACAGAACAGATGTTGCCTAGAAAATATGGTCAGACTGTTAACCTCTTATTGAAAATATCCACCTTTCCATTACAACTGTGTATAGCCTCAGGGTAGTGTTAGAGCAATCATTGACTATTACACATAAATACCACTTTGTTAGAGGTGGTACTTGTACTGTTAAAGTACATAATTGGTGCCCTGCAATGTCTTTGCCTTGCACAGGGGTATATTCCTGGATATGCTCTAATAAGGCATTTCAGGATGCATTCATGCCATCTAACTTCAGATGGCCTATTCACTCTATGGCAAAAGGTAGGCATATAACTCAGGTGCTTCAGATTGCTCTCTGGAAAAACCTACTTTGTTTTCATTAACTAGATAGGGTGTTTAGGGTCCTCAGTTTGTACCCTTCTTCGTAACTTTACTGTCTTAGATCTCCCCGGGCTGTGCTATCTATCATACTATCTGACAAATTTAGGCTTACAGGATGGTAATTATCAGTCTCTCTTCCTTCCTTTTCAGACTTGCTTGCCTAAATTTTACTTTTATAGAGAAGAGCTCCTTTATTTCTTGTAAACTGAGCCTACAGTAATTGTTTCTATTTTCACTTGGCCTGTTGTTTGTACAATTTGCATAATAACTTTTCTTCATTCCCAACTTGAAACCAACAGAGTTATGAACAATGAGATTCAAGGAAGGTCAAAAATACAAATTTTTCTTCACCTGCCAAAATATCATTAGTTTGACTCAGAAAAAATGTCATATATCATAAAGTATTGTGTTTTGTTGTTGTTGTTGTTGTTGTTTTTCTCTAGATCATGTAGTTGTCATAAGTAGGCAATATTCTATGCTTAAATACATTTATCGCCTCTGTTACTTTTCCTTCACTATTAAATATTTTTATTACATTGGCTAACTGAAAACTTATGATTTGTTACAGATCTTCCAGAGCTGCTGACAGAGCTAATTGCTAAATTGCCACTGATCTGCACTCTGGGTAACTTTATTATCCGCCTTCTTGTCACCTCCAATCCTTTTGCACAGAAGCTTTATAAGGCGTTAACATTCATTGAATTTGACCAAACAAATTGACCATCCTGTTACATGTGAGAAAAAGATTTAGTAATTTGACTGTCTCTTTTACCTGAGAAATTTCAAGCCAGCACATCAATTTTCAAAGGTCACTCACTTGCTCTATTTCATTTCACTTTCCTTTCCCCAATCTGTTTGCTTTTCACTAAGTCATTCTTGTTGCTTTTTGGTCCATTCTAGGGTGACAGAGCTCATTACTTCTGCAGGACTCAGGAGAAGAATAAACTGTGCATGACTGATGTCATGTAGTGAGCCAGAATCACTGATGAAACTTACCTGCATTTGCACATGGAAAAGGGGATCTGGACAAAACAATATGCACAAAAGAAAGCTTTTCTGAAGACTACCTACATTCTTTGCTGTTCCAATCAAGTGGCCAGAAATAACACTTGGGATGCAGACACAGATAGAAACCTGACAGACCAAAAGATGGGGGGTCCAAACAGCTAAGCTAAGCCTCTCTCCATCATATTTGAAAAGTCCTGGCAGTCAGGTGAACTCCCTGGTGACTGGAAAAAGGGAAATAACACTCCCATTTTTAAAAAGGGTAGAATGGAGGACCCAGGGAACTACAGACTGCTAAGCCTCACCTCTGTGCCTGGAAAGATCAAGGAACAGGTCCTCCTGGAAGCAATGTTGAGGCAAATGCAAGACCAGGAGGTGATCCAAGACAACCAACATGGCTTCACCAAGGGCAAATTGTGCCTGACCAATCTGGTGGCCTTCTATGATGGAGTGGCTGCATCGATTGACAAAGGAAGACCAACCAATGTCATCTACCTGGACTTCAGTAAGGCCTCTGACACGTCCCACATGACATCATGATATCTAAATTGGAAAGATATGGATTTGAATGGTGGACCATCTGGTGGATAAGGAATTATCTCAGTGGCAGCATCCAGAGAGTGGTGATCAATTGCTCTATGTCCAGGTGGAGATTGGTGACACATTGTGTCCCTCAGGGATCTGTCCTGGAACCAGCACTGTTTAATGTCTTTATCAATGACAGTCAGCGGGATCAAGTGCACCCTCAGCAAGTTTCAGATGACACCAAACTGAGTGGTGTGGTTGATACAACAGAAGAAAGGGATGCCATCCAAAGTTGCCTGGACAAGCTTGAGAAGTGGGCTCACGTGAACCTAATGAGGTTCAATAAGTCCAAGTGCAAGTTGTTGCACCTGGGTCAGAAAAATCCCAGACATGAGTACAGGCTGGGTGAAGAACTCATTGTGAGCAGTCCTGCAGAGGAGTTGGGGGTTCTGGTGGATGAGAGAATCACATAATCACAGAATCACAGAATAGTCTAGGTTGGAAGAGACCTCCTAGATCACCGAGTCCAACCTCTGACCTAACACTAACAAGTCCTCCACTAAACCATATCCCTAATCTCTACATCTAAACGTCTTTTAAAGACCTCCAGGGATGGTGACTCAACCACTTTCCTGGGCAGCCTATTCCAGTGACTAACAACCCGTTCAGTAAAGAAGTTCTTCCTAATATCCAACCTAAACCTCCCCTGGTACAACTTTAGCCCATTCCCCCTCATCCTGTCACCAGGCATGTGGGAGAATAGACCAACCCCCACCTCGCTACAGCCTCCCTTCAGGTACCTGTAGAGTGCAATAAGGTCACCCCTGAGCCTCCTCTTCTCCAGGCTGAACAACCCCAGCTCCCTCAGCCACTCCTCATAAGACTTGTTCTCCAGACCCTTCACCAGCTTCGTAGCCCTTCTCTGGACTCACTCAAGCACCTCCATGTCCTTCTTGTAGCGAGGGGCCCAAAACTGAATGCAGTACTCGAGGTGTGGCCTCACCAGAGCCGAATACAGGGGGACAATCACTTCCCTGGACCTGCTGGCCATGCTGTTTCTTATGCAAGCCAGGATGCTGTTGGCCTTCTTGGCCACCTGAGCACACTGCTGGCTCATATTCAGCCGACTACCAACCACTACTCCCAGGTCCTTCTCTGCCTGGCAGCTCTCCAACCACACATCTCCCAGCCTGTAGCGCTGTTTGGGGTTGTTGTGTCCCAGGTGCAGGACCCGGCACTTGGCCTTGTTGAACTTCATACCATTGGCCTCGGCCCATCGGTGCAGCCTATCCAGATCCTCCTGCAGAGCCTTCCTACCGTCGAGCAGATCGACACACGCACCTGACTTGGTGTTGTCTGCAAACTTGCTGAGGGTGCACTTGATCCCCTCATCCAGATCATCGATGAAGATGTTAAAGAGGACTGGCCCCAGTACCGAGCCCTGGGGGACTCCAGTAGTGACCGGCCTCCAACTGGATTTGACTCCATTCACCACAACTCTCTGGGCCCGGCCACCCAGCCAGCTCTTAACCCAACGAAGTGTGCACCAGTCCAAGCCATGAGCAGCCAGTTTCCTGAGGAGAATGCTGTGGGGGACGGTGTCAAATGCCTTACTGAAGTCAAGGTAGACCACGTCCACAGCCTTTCCCTCATCCACTAAGCGTGTCACCTTGTCATAGAAGGAGATCAGGTTCGTCAAGCAGGGAGGCTCAACATGAGCTAAGTGTGTGCTTGCAGCCCAGAAGGCCAACTGCATCCTGGGTTGCATCAAAAGAGGTGTGATCAGCAGGTTCAAGGGAGGTGATTGTCCCCCTCTACTCTGCCCTCATGAGGACCCACTTGGAGTCCTGCATCCAGATTTGGGGCCCCCAGCACAAAAAGGATGTGAACCTGTTAGAGCTAGTCCAGAGGAGGGCCACAAGGATGATCAGAGGTCTGGAGCACCTCTCCTATGAAGAAAGATTGAGAGAGCTGGGGATGTTTAGCCTGGAGAAGAGAAGGATCTGGGGTGACCTCACTGTAGCTTTTCAGTACTTAATGGGAATTACAAAAAAAAAAAAAAAGATGGAGAGCGACTCTTTGCTCAACCAGATAATAACTGGACAAGGGGGAATTGTTTTAAACTAAATTTTAGATTAGATGTTAGGAGGAAATTCTTCATTCAGATGGAAGTGAGGCATTGGCACAGGTTGCCCAGAGAAGCTGTGGATGCCCTCTTCTTGGAGGTGCTCAAGGCCAGTTTGACAAGTCCCTGGGGAACCTGATCTAGTGGGTGGCATCCCTGTCCATGGCAGGGATGTTGGGAGTAAATAGTCTTTAATGTCCTTTCCAACACAGGCCATTCTATGATAATTCTGTGATGATGATTCTCTCCAGATGAGAGCATAAAATGAGAAATAATAAAGCTGCATATCTTAAAAGTGTATTTTTTTTTTTAAGAGTAAGATACACAGTGGCTTCTCTTCTCAGTACATTTACTAAAGATTGGCTTCTGGCTTCTTCCCCCACCTTCTGTTTGTTTTGTGGTTGTTTTCTTTTGTTTTTTTTTCCCTAAGCTCTTCAACAGATATTGTGTTATGTCAGCATGTTAGTCAATCCTATTGCAGCTTTTATCAAGCTGGCAGACTCTAACTCTGTGTTTTGTTTTTTGTTTGTTTGTTTGTTTTTATGACATGGTTGCTCTGACAGATTGCTCCCACATGACACTGGAAAAAACAGTGACTTAGAGGAGCAGATGGGAGAATGCACTTTCAACCAACTGATTTGATGGATGAAAAAATCTCACAGAAACCTATTGTAGTGAGAGTTATAATGCTGTTTCCTAAGCACATTTTGTTCCATCACACCTGTACAAAAAACACTGCAAATTTTTGAAATACTGATTTCAGCATTCATTTCTTTTTTCTGTCTCATACATACACGTATAGAAAGCTTCTTGATCAGACCAGTAGTTCTTACAGTACATTACCCTGTGTTCTTCCGATAGGAGCCACTGTTAGATGTTTCAGAAGACATGCACAAAACAGTCAGAAAATAATGGGTCTTTAAAGCCAATAGAGCAAGTTTATTGCAGACCTCACTGTAAAAAAGTAGGTTTATGTCTTGAAGTATGTGGTATTGCAGCTACTTCAAAAGTTTATATAAGTTTACCATTCCTGTCATTATAGTTCTTGGTCATTTTGCTGGTTATCAGTAAGTTATTTTTAAGAGTCCTCCTAAAACCTGAAGTGTCAGTAGTAGTGTATAGAAATTAGATCAATAGACTAATTGCTCCTGTCCTTGAATTACTAGCTTGAATGAAAAAAAACTCACGGTTTAACTCCTCTAAGCTTCTTTTCATCATTGTATATTTTTATAAGTTTCTTATTTCCTTACCTCTAAATTAAATGATGTCTAACCTTCTTCTTCTCATTTTTGCCACTCTGTCTACATTGTTTCTTCTCTTGTTTCAACATTCCTTGCCAAAGATTGTTCAGTCTTTAGCCACAAATCATACTCATATGCTCTGGTCATGATCATACATATATACATAACATTCATGACATATGTATAGTGTCCATCCTCATATAAGATCCATTTTTATAGTTTTTGTTTGTTTGTTTGTTTTTTAGAAAAGAATGTGGCTGTATATGTAGATACAGATAAGAGGCAGGGAATAAAGGCAAGTGAACTTATGCAGTGATCAGAGAAATAATGAGAAATAGAGATGTTTTCAAATTTCTTATAACCTGCAAGAAGCCAAGATAGCTCTTTACAAGTTACAATCATCTTATTACCTATGCATTATTACCAGTCTCCAAAGGCCATAACTGGTTTGCATTTCCTAAGTTCCATATCAATTAAATTTTGGTCTTAAATATGAAGTAAATTCTCAAAAATTAAAAGACCCTACTGGGAATCCTGCATCCAGATCTGGGGCCCCCAGAACAAGAAGGATGTGGATCAGTTACAATGGGTCTAGAGGAGGGCCACAAGAATAATCAGAGGGCTGGAGCACCTCTGCTATGAAGAAAGGCTAACAGAGCTGGGGCTGTTCAGCCTGGAGAAGAGAAGGCTCCAGGGAGACCTCATGGCAGCTTTTCAGTACTTAAAGGGGACTTATACAAAAGATGGAGAGTGACTCTGCTCTGGAATGGTTTTGAACTAAAAGACTAGATTTAGATTAGATGTTGGGAGGAAATTCTTCACTAAGAGGGTGGTGAGACACTGGCACAGGTTGCCCGGAGAAGCTGTGGATGCCCCATCCCTGGAGATATTCAAGACCAGGTTAGATGAGTCCCTGGGCAACCTGATCTAGTGGGTGGCATCCCTGTCCATGGCAGTGGGGTTGGAACTAGATGATCTTTGAGGTCTCTTCCAACACAAGCTATTCTATGATTCTATGGTTCTATGATTGATTCTATGATTTCCAGACATTTACACAAAGCACTGCAATACACCTTCAAAGATAGAATGATGATGACCACTCCAAAATATATAGACTTCTCTAATTGTAACCTGAAAATATGGTTCGGATTTGTTTGTTTGTTTTGTTTTGTTTTACTTCTCCTTGCTCCCTCTTTAATGTCTATCATGGCAAATGCTAGGGGAAAAAAAAAAAAAAAAAAAGAGAGAGAGAGAGAGATCCCATTACAGGACTTATGGCTTTGGGACTGCAAGGTGCACCAAGAGATAAGAATTCAGAATTTTAAAAGAGCATGATAAGACTCTCTAAGACCATTTCATTCTCTGAAACTACCTCTTCTAGGAGGCCTTTTCTGAGTCTGTATTTCATTTATCAGAGAGCTGTGGTCAGTGAGACAGCAGCAATTGGCTAGTGCAGCTGGACTGGAACCAGCAAATAATACATCTGTGAAGAACTGGTCACCAGTCAGTCAAACTCTGGTGAACAAACTGTTATAAGTACTCCTAAAATATGTCAGCTGTGAGAGGAAGGACAGAAGCAGAGTTTTTAAATAGCAATGCTTTTTCAGGTTTATAAATATGTTGTGAAAGTTTGGCTGTACACAAAATTACACATATGTTAAGTGAAACGTAGTGTTACTATGATGCACCATTTAGTAAAATGTTTAAATGTGGATCAGAATATGAATGTAAAAACCTTGCACAGCCTAGTCTGTTTCCCACGCATATGCCAGAACAAATAATGATGTGATTTGAGAGGCATAATGACAATACTGTGCCTATAATGCATTTGCCCAAAGGTGCACTTGTACATATGTTTTCTATTCATTTTTGTTCTCTATTGCACATTTCTCTCAACTTAATTATTCCATTGATTGTAATTAAGTTCCCTTTAAGCCTGTGACTGTGGAGTGCATTTTCAAAATAAATACTTGTTTCTGAAGCTTTCCTAAACTCTCACAGATCTGTAAAATGCCTAACAGGCACTTTATTTGAGAACATAAATGCACTTTATTTTGGAGACTTTCTATGCCTACTCATTTTTAAAAGGGAGTTTAAATCTACTGAATTTCAAACTATGGAAATCAAACTTATGATATATATATATATTAATCCTTTATCCTTATTAGTTGTATTACAATAGCACCTATGATGTGGGCAGCCTTACAAAGATTAATATCCCTTTATGGTAGGTGCTGAACAAATACACACTAAAGAACAGGCCCTGCCCATAAGCAAGGCTGATCCAAGTTCCTTGGATGGGGTAAAGAGAAGATCAGAAAACATGACAGTAACTAGATATTAACAGAACTAACCGTAAAACCACATATATTTTTTTGCATAAAACTGTAGTCTCAGTTTGCCACCTGTCTAACCATCTCAACATTGCAACCTATTTTCGTAACTTGAAAAATTCTGTGGATGTTCAAATGCTTATATTATATAGCATTGATCCACCTCAACTGCAATGTGGCACCCCACGGTTGGTTTTTTTTTTCCCCTCTCTCTCCCTCTCGCACTTCCCCAAAACCACATGCTGTCCCATAAGAATATATGGTGGTGCAGTAGCTTTGTAATATAAACAATAAGTGGTACCAGAATAAGTCATATACCTATGCTTCTGAGGCGAAGGGAAAAGGTGCTGTAAGAAACTTGCAAGCAGTTTATTTAAATCAGGCTTAATTAAAGACTGATGAAATTGCTTAATACCTCAGCATTACCACGTCTACCAACAATGCACTAATATCATATGACTGTAGTATGTTCTAAAACAGGATAATTTGAAATCTGTAAGTATCTAAAGATTTCTAGTGACTGTCTGATGCCAGATTTAAAAGAAAACAAGCTGAAAAATATTAATTAGGAATAGCTAGCAAAATCTTGCATATACTATAGGGTATAGGTTTATATCCAGGATATTGTCATTTTAAACATAGCATACTAAGTATCAGATTGAAGCAAGATGAGCCCACTTCCTTACATTAAGCCCTATTATATCTTCTTAATACACCCAAAATAGAATAGTTACTTTAAAAACATTTTTTCAAATACCTGATATATGAAAACTCTTAATAGATGCTCATTGAAACTAGTAAACACATTTTGACAATACAGTGTAGAATATTTTGACCATAATGTACCATATAGGATTGGTATGACCACATCTGACTTAGTCACTCCAAGCTCCCTATGTAATAGGAAATACAGATTTCTTGATGGCAATGTAGAGATCATGTTCACAGAAGTTTCATAAATTCAGTGCTTAATGTCATAAAAACAAATGTCTAGAATACATCAGATGAATTGCAGTTTCAGTGCCCATATTTTCCTCTGTTGACTATAAAGGGGGGTAGATCAACTGTAATACCCACAGGGTAGATGCCTAAATTAAGATAGTTCCCATCTTTTATGTCATTTGTCTTGATCTTTCCTGGCTAGTCAAGATGACTATGAAGACTTAACAGTGCACTTACCAGATGGAGTAGTGAATGCTGAAAGAGGGAGTTGAAGTAAAACAGTAAGAAAGAGACATAATCCTTCACATTTTACTTATCTGCAGAAGTGTATGGAAGAATCAGAACATCCTTTCATTGCATACCTCAGGTAAACCACATAAATTATTAGTTGCTTGTGGAGCCCTTCATTGCTCTGAATTGTTTCTAGTTTTGTCTTCCCTGAGTGGAGGATGACACAATTCAGTACCACAGTCCCTTTCACTACTTGCCTTATACATTGAAGTTAAAGTTTGCTCCTGAAGTCGTGAAATTTTTGCTGACTCTTGAACTCTAATATTCCCATAAAAATATTCAACAGTTTCTCTTCCTACGATAGCCAGAATGAGTAAAGTTTCATTGTTACCTGAAATGCCACCTTGCACAAGTGGGGCCCTGTAGGAGGAAATCTAAAAGTAGCAGAAGGTCATGGACCTGTTGTGGGGAAGACATTTTGTCAAGATGGACCAATAACCAAATTGCCAACACTAAGTATTTATTATTTCTGTGGTTGCACAGGGAGTGAAAACAAATTTCTGATTGCTGATTTAGCACAGATGAATCTCTGTTTTGTATAAACATATTTAGTATTTTGCAGAACATATAGTAAGTAATTTAACAGTTTATATGAGCTGATATTGATGTCTTGGATCCACCATGTCTTACAGATAGTGCATTGGAAGAACTAGAAGACTTATTTATAATAATTGTATGTCACTGCACTTAAGTGAGTAGCTATAGGGAATAAGGTGCTTAAGAGGTGCTTCTCTGTACAGTGTTGTGTTTTGGATTTGCAGGTGAAGGAACGTAGATGACACACCAATGTTTGGGCAATTGTTGAGCAGTGCTTTCACAGAGCCAACACTTTTTCCCACTCTACCCCCCTAGTGAGGAGGTCAGAAGGGGGAAAGGAGCTGAGAGGGGCACAGCTGGGACAGCTGACCAGAACTGGACAGAGGAATGTAATATAATATCATGCTTAGCAATAAAAAACAAAGTAGAGGAAAAAGAAAGAAGGTACTTTGGCTTCCACGAACTGTCTTTATCTTGACCCATGAGTTTTTTTGTTTTTGTTTTTGTTCTTCCTGTTCTCTCCCCCAGCTTCTTGCATTTGCTATAGCATGTGACCATGTTTTCTAATTTTTATTTGTACAATTATTCCAAGAGTCTGAAGTGTCCCACCTTGGTAACTATCACATGATATCCCGGTAGCCAGGAACAATTAGAATCTCTTTTGGGGCATTCACAGAAGTAGGGTTGGATACTGCTCTAAATGGCCTCAGTGGTAAAATTCCCATTTGTTTTAGTCTCAGTGGGTTTCAGTTACAAAATAAAAGAGAATCTTGTTCAGAACTCTAAGAAACACTGAACAGAACCTGAAGTGAATAACAAAATGGTATGTTAGCAAATCTGTGTATTTATACAAACTCTACTTGCAATCATTTTATAGTTTACCTAGATAACCAATGAAAATATTGAACATGATTCAACTGCAAACAAGACCCCTCCAGGCTTTTTACCAGACAAGTGTTACAGTTGCTCTGTTTGATCTATCAGCTTAACAGTTTTTAATCCATTCACTATAGGCTACACTGATTTTGTAGAGTACTAATTTTGTCCAATACTAATTTTCATCATGTATAACTAAATCAAATACTTTACAACATTATTTTTTTAATGTTAATACAGCTACTTTCATAAACTGTGCATATAATCTCATCAAAATCAACATCAAATTTATTCAAAAAGACCTAATTTCATTAAAACAAGCTTCCCTAGTGTAAAATATATTAGCCTCCTTCAATTCTTTATTGATTTAAATATAAATTATATATTTATTTATTTATATATTTATATATTTTATAAATAAAAGCTCTTCTATGATTTTTCCAATGATAAATTAATTCTGACCATTTTAACATGTCCCAGGTAATCCCATTTTCTATATTTTTTTAATTATTGCTGGGTAATTATTTGTGCCCTGGAATATTCTGCCTTCTAATACTTATCACAAGTCAATTTTAAGACAGAGAACTCCACTGAGTTTTAAAATTAAATTAATATGCAAGTGATCTGGTCCACAGAATATAATCTTTAAATATGATAGTCGTGGGTTGATATTATTCTTAGGTATTAACAAATTTAAAAAAAAATGAAAGATTTAATTACTACTATTTTCAGATATATACATGAGATAGATAAGTCTGTTAAATATAAGACATATACAGACTATCAGAGTATTTCTGAGTTTTTCCAGTAGGTATGACACCCTGCTTCCTCAAAAAAAAAAAAAAAAAAAAAAAAAAAAAAAAAAAAACTTTCAGATTTTCTTCTATTGTGACACATAACTTAACACATTTTTAACCATAATTTTAACATCCTGGACAACCATATAAGAGGTTTCATGATATCCTAATGTATTTCAAGATTACTTCTCACTGTATTTGTGAAGAAACCAGTGGGAAGAGTGCAAGGACAGGAAGTCCTCAGATATTTAAATGTAAAGGCCTTGAGGCCAGCTGATGACATCTATTAATATGAGCCCTGTGCATGCCACTGCCTCAGCTTCTTCATCAGATCAGATCCTTAGCCATTTGAAACATCGTAAGGTTTTCATGTTGACCTTTTCTTATTCTCATCCATCTCTTCCTACCTACAGATTTATTTCCATTGTCTTCACAGATTCTCATTTTTAAAAATAATTCAATTATTTCTTTCACCTTTTTTCTTAAGCTTGATTATTTTTAGCCAAAGATAGCAGATATGATTGCTGAATTGTGTTCTGAGGCAAACATTCATTATGTACTACTTCTGTATGCAACATTCACAATATTTTTTTTTCCAATTTTGCTTATTCTTTTCCATTTGTAAACCTTATGATTCTACAGAACAAAATATGAGTACTGCTGGCCAGAACTGATATTCTGTAAAATAGAATAGAATGTTCTATAACTCTCTCTATATATATCTTTATACATATATAAAAGACAGATCTCCAGATCTTGATTGTTCATATCTACTTCCTTATTTTAGTACAGGATACTCCTCATAAATCTACCACAGAACTATAAAATTAATTTGAGTTGGTTTCAACATTTGGTTTATCAAAAACTTATTGATTTTATTGCTTAGAAATTCCAATTGCTTTTAACAGCAAAATGAAACCTACAATAAAATCAAATTCTGCTCTGCAATGATCAAGTAGCCCTTTCCTCACAGGTGTGATAGATAAATTGTTTTAAATGTTTTTATTAATTATTAATATTAACTTATTCTCTAAAGCTAATTTTAATCAATATGCCCCTCTGTGATTTATCAGTCTGAGCACTAATCCATAAGATTACTGTATCCTGTCCTTTTAAATTTTCAGTAGCTTAGATAGAGATAATATCTTTAATGTAGAGTTCTTCTGCTCACATTATCATTCTTTTCCAAGGTGTCACCAGAAATGCTAACATTCAGGCCATATGAATGCTAACACTCAGGCCATTCAGGCCACATTTCAATAATACACATATGACTGAATATAATTTCATAAATGAGTACTTCTAATTCCTCTTGTTTATTACTAAGGTGTCTAATTAGCAGTAGACAACTGAAGAATATCTTCTTTATCAATCTTCGGATAACTAGGTTCTTTCTATCAACTTATTTTATAGACCTACAAGAAGAAATTTGTGTATTGTTTCACAATTCTTTGAATGTCACTGCAAGCTCACTTAAAATTACTTTCTACTTCATAGGAATTGTACTACATTAAATCCTTCATTATTGTCATATATCTAAAAATAAAAAATAAGTTTAAAAAAAAATTGAGAGACCAAATTAACTCATTTAACTCATAACAAAAGATGGTCATAATATTAATAATTTAAATGTCTATAACACATTACAGTTATAGCAAATTGTCAGTCTGAAATAGCTATAATGTTATTTTCAACATTAATGAACAATGATGTAGATGTTGGTTCCCTAACTATTAATTCTGAAGAAAGACTAACCCCGCTCAGGAATTTGACATATTTCTTTCAGCTACAAACTAAGGAAGAAATCTATAGCAACAACAGTTCTTGCAACAACAGTTGTTACAACAATAGTTATTACAATACAGAATTTAAATACTTAAATACTTTAGCAAGAAGAAGTGATCAAATCAAGATTCAAGTGATCACATTACTGTGACAAATCCGCTCCATCAGTACACATATTCCAGTGAATCACATTTTCATCCTTTTCAACTGCATTGCTACGTTAAAATATATATATATATATATAAAGGGGAGGCTTTGAAGGTATTCCAAGGTAGATCTTCATACGATTGAAACTCTGAACAGGTCCAAGTACAATTAATCTATCTGAACAATGGTCAATGGATTATTTAAAGTAATAGCCTTAATAGTATGTGTGCAAGTTGTGTACCTCCTCCTGAACTATATAAATAAATTCTACAGTCTGCAAGTAAATTATTTTTAGAATTATTTTGTTTGTTTCAATCTTGTTACCTGTCAGTTTTCCATGTTTATGTATTGAGGCACATTGAAAATGTTGACCTAAATGCTAAAATATATATATGTGGTGAACATATAGG
Organism: Oxyura jamaicensis; assembly: GCF_011077185.1. Taxonomy (NCBI): domain Eukaryota; kingdom Metazoa; phylum Chordata; class Aves; order Anseriformes; family Anatidae; genus Oxyura; species Oxyura jamaicensis. The sequence goes on along the minus strand of NC_048894.1, from coordinate 11,675,864 downwards.
GTAAGCCTTCCTTCTTTTACTTGAACACTTCTTGTCTGTTAAATATCATCATAAAAGACAGCCTAAAGTGTTTGTCAATTATGTATATTTCATAACAAAATAAAATTAAGAAGGAATGGAAAAGAACATACCTCATCCACCTGTATGATCAAATAAAATAACAAGGAGATTCACCTGTACAACACTATGATCTGAAAATTAAATTCAGCATATTCAATTTGCTTCAAAAATTGATTATCTCTGACAGTGTCTAGATGATTATTAATATGTACAATTTTCTGAAAAGCAGAATGCTATGGCCTGCACTTTGCATTGAATTTTCAGAATATATTTGACTTATACTCACCCAGCTTGCAGCATAGCCAAAGAAGTTCTTGTCTGTCTATATCTACTTGCACATACCTTTAGAGATGATAAGACAAATGGAGCTGTCAGAGACTATAAAGACTCAGAAACTGTAAATAGGCAATAGCCCTGCTGTGGGAACATAGTCTTTGGCATTTCTCCTACATATCATTCTAAATAAATATTTTACTATGTTAACCAGGTATGAATGAACTCCAGTACATCAAATTCAAAGGCTCTTTACAAAGGGAGCCTTACAAAAGAAGAAGGAGAGGGAGAGGAGAACCAGAAAAGAAAGAGCACAGGTTCCTGCTCCCTCTCCTTTTTTCTTTTTACTGTTCACTCTTTAGTTCATGGCATTATTAATAATGAAGTTGAAAACTATCCATGACCATATGCAGACATATTTATTTTAATCCTCCATGATATTAAACCTCCACAAACATTCATATATCCCTGAAGATGGATTTTCCTGTCACATAGATATTTTTATGTGTGTAACCTAGCTGACTTCAGGGAAGATATGACACCTTTATATATGTACAAATGAGATATAAATCAGGACCTTAATTTACTAAAATTATGTGCAATACTCTATGTTTTTGAATGGGAGACTAAAAAAATCATAGCAAACATTTTTCATTTTAAAGTAAGCTGAGTCATATGCCTCTTAGATGCTAAAGCATATTTACATGGGTAAATTCAGGTAACACATTTTACCAGTAAGAGTGTATCTGTAATAAATACAATATTGTATTCAATTCTTTCTAATATATATATACACACAGGTCCTTTTAGTCATAATGGAAGAATTATTTGTTTGTTTTTTGGTTTTGGTTTTGCTCTGCATAACCTTGCAAAACTAGGGTTAATATCGAGGTTTGGGAGCACAGCAGGTTACATAAAAGTTTTATTTTCTGTACTTCTTTCTTAAATGTAGATGACAAATAAATAAATAAAAATAAACCAGCTTTCTGGAGAAGTTTTGTGGTTTAACAGATTTGGAGAAAAGAAGTGGGGACTTCACTGTTAGCATAGCTGCTATCCTCCCCTGTGAAAATGGGCAAGTCAACTGCCTGCATACTTTTCCAAATAAAAACCTTCACTGTCTTATACGTATAGATTTTAAATTTTACATAGTAGGTCCTGTCCTTTGCTGGCCTGTCACTGACCTCAGCTCAGCTGATGTAGTAATAGTAGTAACCGTAATAGCAACAGCAATCTTGTTACTCAAATATAATTCCCATGTCGCAATCTACTTCAGTGCAGGCAACAAACATCATTTGTCCAAATAAATGAATCTTCAGGTTTGAATCATTTCTCATTATTCATGCACTCTGCCATTAATTTGTTATGCAGGAGATTCAGAATGAAGGAATGAACCGTGTTGCAGGCTTTTATATGATTTGTCTTTTATTACAGCAACAGTGACTGATAGAATTATTCCCTTATCTACAAAAACACAAGCAGACTTATGTAATTTTAATATCTACAGATAAATCCAGGCACATTGTTTAACGGAAGAGTTTGAACTTCTCATGCAGTTTTAGTTAAGCAGAGGCTTGGTACATCTCTTCACTGTCAGTAACGACCATAATATTTAAGTACAAGCATTTACAGACTGGAAGCATTTACAGACATAAAGTATTCCATAAGATTTCCTAAGTTTTCTTTTTGACTTCTCATCTTTTCTTTGTTAGTGGCAGGCTAGTCTACAAATACATCGGGAAGGTGCAAAGATGATGGAGGCAGGCAAGTTTTTCAGTGGTGCCCAGTGACAGGACAAAGGCAGTGTGCACAAACTGGAACATGAAAGGTTGCATCTGAACATCAGAAGACACTTCTTTCCTGTGTGGGTGATGGAGTCCTGGCACAGGTTTCCCAGAGAGGTTGTGGTTTTCCTTCCTTGGAGATCTTCAAAATCCACTTGGACATGGTTCCGGGAAACCTGCTCTGGGTGGCCCTGCTTGAGCAGTGGATTGGACCAGATGAACCCAGAGGTCCCTTCCAACCTCAGACATTCTGTGACTCTGTAAATCTGTGTTTCTTTGACTCCTTCCTCTTGATATCCCATTGCTTCCCATTGCATACAGTTTTCTAACTGCTTACATCATCTCTGCAGTAGCTACATTTATCCTTACTCACAGCTCCAGATAACACAAAGGACTTAGCAAAATTTATAGAATTGTAGCTTATGTACTAAGAAAAAAAATATTAAATGAAGTATGCTTTAAATGATTCTAGGGAAGGTTAATTGGATTAGGAAAAAAAAGTCAAAATTCACATTAGAAACTTGAGATACATGGAAAAGAGTATTTTAGTAGTAGTAGTAGTTTTGGATGCAATGCTCACGAATTCTATAAGTAATATGATATAACCTATTTATCTACATGGCACCCTGGATATTCCTAATGTCCTCAGAGAGTTTTTCCATCTGCAGTCTTCAGACTTTCCCTGTACTTCAGAAACAATTTTGCAGTATGATATCAACTATGCACTATTGGACAGAATTTTTAAAAGGGTATTTTATCATATTTTTCCAATTTTTCAAAGCATAACTAAATATTTCTGGTATTATCTTAATAATTTTTAACATATACTGTTCTTGTTTTGAACAGTGATGTTGTCTTAAGCCTCTGTTTTGTTATCTGCATGCAAATACATACACAGATATATAGTTAAGTCCATTTTATTTTTATTTTTATTTTTCCTAAGAACTCTATCAACTAAAAGCATTAGTTTCCACTTTGTATACCAAAGGGTGTGAGCTATCTTATTATAGATCTCCACTGGGTAAATATCCAGTAGATATCCGATAGCTGTCTAGAACAAACCTTGTTGTCTACTTCTCTCTGAAATCAATGGAGAGAGATAGATACATTCAATATATATATATATATATATTAAGTAATTTGTACCATTATCAGTGCCTATTATCAGTGTGACAGATAACTTTGGTGGAATATACTCATATATGTCCTACCAACTGAAGTTTTCTCTTCTCCACCCTTTCACAGATGTATAAATAGCTCTTTTTTATTAAACTGAGTAATTAATATTTCATAATAAGTTAGTATTTTCTTTCAGAGATCACTTCTTGGTGAATCCATACCTCTCCTTCCTTGATTTTTCTAGACAAGTCCTTTAATCTAGGTATAGTTGTTAAACATGAGTGCTTTCAATAATTTCATGCATTTTGATAACCCACAAAGAATTCCATGTTTTGATAACCAAATATATTTCCAAGTCTTCTTTATTGCTATATCTCCCTATCTTCATAAATCATACATAGCTGTATATTAGTCAAATTTCAAATAAATAAATAGATAGATGGATAGATAATTACATTGTCAAATCATGAGTAATAGTTTTCAATTCACTACTTTTCACACAATAGTGATCAGTTTACAGAGTTTTATATCTTAAAATCACCTATTACTTGAAATTGTCCAGAAGAGGGCAACAAAGCTGGTAAAAGGACTGGGAGGTATGTCCTATGATCAGAGGCTGACGACATTTAGATTTTCTAGTCTAGAATCAAGAAGGCTAAGAGGTGACCTCATTGCTGTCTACAGCTTTCTGAGGAGAGGAAGCAGAGAGATGCCAGTCTCTTCTCCCTGGTAACCAATGATAGGGCCTGAGGGAATGGCACAAAGTGCATTAGGAAAATTTTTCTTTACCTCAAGGGTGGTCAAATGCTGGAACAGGCTTCCTAGCAAGGTGGTTTGTGCCCCAAGCCTGTCTGTTTTCAGGAGGCATTTGGATAATGCCTTTCATAACATGCTTTAACTTTTGGTTATCCCTGAAGTGGTCAGACAATTGGACTGGAATATATTTGAAGGTCTCTTTCAGCTTGCTACAAGAAGGACATCAAGGTGCTCGAGTGAGTCCAAAGAAGGGCAATGAAGTTGGTGAAGGATCTGGAGAACAAGTCTTATTGAGGAGCGGCTGAGGAAGCTGGGATCATTCAGCCTGGAAAAGAGAAGGCTCGGGGTGATCTTATCACACTCTACAGGTACCATAAAGGAGGCTGTAGCGAGGTGGGCATTGGTCTATTCTCCCACATGCCTGGTGACAGGATGAGGGGGAATGGGCTAAAGTTGTACCAGGGGAGGTTTAGGTTGGATATTAGGAAGAACTTCTTTACTGAAAGGGTTATTAGGCATTGGAATAGGCTGCCCAGGAAAGTGGTTGAGTCACCATCCCTGGAGGTCTTTAAAAGACGTTTAGATGTAGAGATTAGGGATATGGTTTAGTGGAGGACTTGTTAGTGTTAGGTCAGAGGTTGGACTCGGTGATCTAGGAGGTCTCTTCCAACCTAGACTATTCTGTGATTCCGTGAAGATCATTAGCTAGCATATTCTTCACGTATTCTTTAGCCTTTTCTTCAATGACTTTTATCTAGTCTTTTGCCAAAACAAACAAACAAAACAAGAGGCAGGCAGCATTTTTAAAACTAGAGAAAAGGAAAATATTCCTTCAAAGTCATTGTGTCTTACTAGAGATACGTTGTATCATAAAGTAGATCTATGTTCTAAATGAAGGGAAGGTAATTTCTGACATAAAAAGTCACTGTTTAAAGACACATTTTTGTGTGACACAATAAGTTATTTGAAGTTGAGAGAAATAACTTTCATTAGTCGTAGCAGCTTTAAATATTGTTCAGCGTTGATTTTGTTAACTGAAAGATGTTTATTAAAAATTTTAAAATAAATAAGTGTGAAGAGGACTTTGCATAATAGCTGCACCCACTAATGTAACTTCTGCTGTAATGGAGAGCATCTAGGCACTCTGCGCTCATAGGCTGTCAAAATTCACAGTAACGGCCTACGTTTTCTCTCTTCATTTAGTAATTGACAACAATTAAAATCTGCATTGTTGAGAACTTGAGGTGTTTTATTAAAGCTGAGTAAATCAATGTTCCCATTAGCTTGGCATTCAACATCAAGACACTTCTATTTTAAAACAAAAAGTAGAAAAATATTATACCATATTTTGGAACTAGAAAAAATATAAATTAAAATAAATTAAACTAACTCACAGTCTGTTTGTAGACAAGGAAGGTATCAGAAGGAATCTGAAAAGCAAGGAGAAGTTTAAAAAATACTGAAAGAAATCACATGAGATTCAGTGACATTCACACTTGCTCTTACATTTTATTATTTGGTCTTCCTAATATAATGACACATCGGTAAATTGCACTCTTGGATGTTTCAGAGCATTGTGTCTATCAGCAGACACTATCTTATGCAGAAAGGATAAAGCAGACACTCCTCTGTTGCCCCTGATGCAGATAAGAAAGTGATCTTTTTTTTTTTTAAAAAAAAAAAAAAAAAAAAGGCATGCTAATATCTGATATCATAACAAAATCCTGCAAAATCCTGCCAACTGACTGGAACAGGAACTTGTGAAGTATAATCTGCACATCCACTAGCACCTTGTAAAATACATGTTGGCTCCTGTTAGCAAGAAAAAGAAAGTGCTCAAATAAAAGGAACAGAGGGTAGGAGGAAGATCAGTGAAAATCAACTTCTCAGTCTTCTGACAGCTGTTACTAATATTTATTCTTCTTCTATGGGTAGAATCGAGGAACACTAATAAGAATTATATCCTAATAAGGACAAGTCACTGTCGAAATACTGAAATACAACCCTGAGGTAAAGTCCTCATGTTATAAGTAGGAGAGAATAAAAAGGATGGAGTCAGACAAACAATACAAGAAAAAATGATATAAAAATGACCACTGTGATACGCAATGAAGACTTCTTCTAGGTCATAATTGATGGCAATTGTGTTCTTACTGTGATCTAATTAAAGCAAGCGAAATTTTAGTCGGGAATGATTTTATCATCATGATTTATCCCTACATGTCCACTGTCCACTGTACAGTCAGGAACCATACCTTTGCTATCAAAAGGTTCCTATAATCTAGACCTTACAGACAACCCTCTCCCCCACCGTGGGGAAAAAAAAAAAAAAATAAAAAATGACAAAAAAAAAGACTCAAACTGCTATTTTTAAAAACAGTCATTCTAAAAACCTTCAAAGAATCTGGAAAAAAAAAATCATAGAAGATAGACCATCTTTTGGGGCTGAAATGACGTAAATATAACTTGTGGGAGGGTTGCTCCAGAAATGCAAAAGACTGGTCTATACATATCCAGTTTTTACACATTCTTTCCTGCACACAGTCAGTGCTGATACACACCCAGCAAACCACTGCTGGAGAAAGGATATTGACATTCAGTCTGACCTAAGCTAGCTGTTCTCATCTTGTCATGTGATGTTCTTTAATAGAAAATGTGAATTATAATGCCTTCTCCAAAGAGTTCAGTGTTAAGGGACAGATAAATTTTCTAAAAGTGTATAAGTACACTTCAGTAGGTTCAAATATAAATGTATATATATGTTCACTTCCAGGGTATAATGTGCACAAAAAATGATTCACCAGTATATTAATGAATCTCTCATCTGAATTAATCCTCACAGCTAGCCTGTCTGATTCTTAGATATTGTGGCTCACATGAAAGCTTGAAACAGAAAATGTCTCATGAAGAGTTCTTGTTCAAAAAGACATTTCCACCAAAACTGTTTGAATGTTGTTCTATACAGATTAAGCACAAAGAGCTGTATTAAACTTATTCAAAATAAACTGTGGAAACAAATGGTTTAGGAAGATCCTATATTCCTTATTTTAGTAACAAAATGTAAGGGGAAAATTGCAATGAAATTTTGGACCTTGATTATGTGCAGTCAATAGAAGTCTCAGTTTCACCGTTTGAAGTCATAGGGAATGTGACTTGAAAGAGTCAACCTAAGAAAGCATTCACAGAAATATGACTAAGAAGGATCTTCTCAAACATATTCTGAATATGTGATGAAAGAGACACAACCCAAACATGAAGTCACAGAATACAAAGGAGAACATAATCTTAGACTAAGGTCACAGTCAACTTTGTTGGACATAATTGATTTTTAAGGAACATGAGATTGGAGTAACAAAACTTTAAAAAGGTCTTCATTGCACAGAATGAAGCAGATCAAAACAGACTAACTCCTGAGAGAAATTCAAGACAGCTAGTTGAACTACTTTCAGTAGTATAAAGTAAAAAGTGTGGATGAGACATCATCAGTTGTGGTGCACTGTAAACCATATAAACCAGTTCACTAAACTCAGCTATTTCAAAATTAATTACCAAGTCTAAGTTCAGCAGGCCAGTTCCAATGATGCCAAAAGATAAAAACTTTCAATCTTAATTCAGTTTTCTTATGAATTATCTGCCTTTTAGTTATCACCAATCCAATAATTATCCATATAGTAAAAAAGTTTGAATCAAATCGTTGCTATATATCAGTTCACATAAAAGGCATTTCTTAATATGCACATTTATATTATAAAGTGACAGCACTCCAGCTGCAAGCTTTCACTAGCTTCATGGTGTATTGCAGACATCCTGCTTGTCAGGTCGGTATCCAGCTGCTTAGCAGTCACACCTTGAGCAATCCAGCACTCCATCCTCCATTCACATATTGGTGGTAAGACAGTTTTCAGGTAAATGCAGTGCTGTTTCAGTAAATATTTAAGCAAAGACATCAGAATGTATTATATCATACAGTAAAAGAAAAAAAAAAATCACTATTCTTCCAGAGAATGGTAAAGATAAATCAATTAATCAAGTCAAAATAATTCAAAATACAAAATATGAGATTTTGAGTCTGTAGAGGTTATCACATGACTGTGAAGTCAATAGATAGGAAAGAAAACTGTGAAACACAAGTGTCAAAATCACAGAAGAGGTAGACACAAAGAAAATACTGCTGGAAAATTGGAACCATGACAGAAGGGAAGAGATGGGTCAAAGGCAGCATGTACAAATCAAAAGAAAGAAAAAGAAAGAAGATAAAAGACAGTCTGATACAGATTAGGAAGACTTGATCTTGATATTCAGTGTCAGTATATGATTGTATGTCTAAAAATTATTTGAAGACCAATGAAAGTACATACTTTTATGTTTGCTTCCAGGGCATTAAATTTAGCAGATAATTTACTAGAGGTTTGGAGAAGGAGTATATTTGTTCTTTGATCTTTTTGTCATAACAGAAGTATGTTATATCATAACTATTAATATAGTTTTTCCTTTAAGTAAATCTCATATGGAAGTAATTTTAGTGGTGATACCTGTGCAATTTGAGTACTTAAGTCAAAATAAAGCTTGTTCTAGCAAACAGCTGAGTTAATTGTTTTTGCAGTATTGACAACTGACAAGGTCTCTGGGATTTCCTTCTCTAAATTAGAGAGAATCAATATAGTCTATTGGAAAATTTTCAGTGTAGAAAACAACTTTTCAGCAAAAACTGATGAATGGCAGTGGGTCTAACAATGTCAAGCAAAATAAATAAATAAATAAATAAAAATAGAGTGTATCATAAAGCTACCTGCTTTGTTCGTTCTTTGCACACCAAGTTACAACATTTCTAATTTCCAAGATTACTAATATAAAAGAAGAACATTCTCTTGAAACACTTTACTACATTTTGATCAGCTCTACTGCAGCTCAAGCAGCATTGGTGGGAGCAGCTGTGTCTGTCAAAACTTATTTTAAACAAGGGACAAAGAAGTAATTGTTTTGGTCTGCTCACCTGGGTCTTTTGAACTGGAAAACACTGAGGGAAATTTTACAAGAAAGGAAGAACTAGTATAATTATTGCATTAAAAAAAAAAAAAAATCATAAGAGCAAATTTGTTATTGAGCTGCTATCCTTTTCTTCTCATTATGGTAGAGAAAAGAGAACTCAGGCTCGTTACAGAAGGATAGTAAAATGGTAAGATGGAGAAAAAGACTTCCCTTTTATACAAAAAGATTTTCAAATCTTTTTACATCAAAAATAGACTGCAAATTAGCTGCTTTCATTGTGTGTTTATATCATCATTTATTCTTGTAATGTAGTAGGATAACAGCTTCTACCTAGAAAGAACTAGGCATATTTGATTCAAAATATTAATGAAGGTGGGTGCTTTTTTTTGCAGAAATTTATGTTTCTATAGTCCACTGGCAGGGTCTTAAGATGACTAATTTCTGAAAGTTATCAGAGATAAAAAGTGAAAAAATGCCCATTATTTAAGAGTCTAGGCAATAATTTTCTGAAGGGGCAATTTTAAATTATTGGTTCAAAGGAACTTAAACAATCCAAAGGAATGCTATTATTCTAGCAAAAATTCACACAGAAAAAATGAAAACTATTTAAAATAACTGAGGCTGAATCATTAAATTTGAAGGATTTCATTTAAACCTTTATTTTTTCCCCTTTCTATCTTAGAAAAGAACTATAATAAAAGTACATATTGAACCACTTCTATTTTATTAAAATTATTCTCTTTTACTGATCCAGGATGAATTATCAGTTTTTTTGTTTCTTTTTTTTTTTTTTTTTTTCATGAGAAACTTCAAATATATTTTCTTTTTATAATGTAATGGTAAAAATTATCAAAATGAAGTAATTAGACATGGGATGCAAATTCAGTTACAGTTAGTTCTATTGTTTACCTTTTTCTTCTCTACCTAACCATAACCTTGATTTGCATGACCAAATGACATATTAGCATAACCTTGATTAGCATGACCAAATGACAAGTATTTTCTAACTGCACCTTACTAGACTATCCTTATGATATTCCTACTCTGGATGAAGGAATAATATTTTCTGGAAGCAGGTTATCGAGGTTCTCTTTTACAGTCCATGAATTACAATTTCTTTTTTTCTGCCATGAGAGAGAAGTATTTAGGGTTTACTTCTCTTCTCTGAGAAAACAGTAATGGCAAGTAATCCTTTCTGAGTAAAATACTGATATCCACCATTTGATACTTATATCCACCATATCCTTTTGTGGAAATTTGATTTCAGTCAGAATCCAGCCCCAAGGACTTCCCGTGAAATGTCTGGTTCCATTAAATGAAATAGGAAATGAGAGATGTTCCCTCATACGTTTGAACTGTTGAGTGTCTGCATAAAGACTTAAAAGCAGAAAATAAATTCCTTGGTTTGGTCATCCTTTGTCCCTATAGGTATTCATGAAATGGATGAATTCAAACTTCCTTGAAGCCTAACGGTGGTAGATGGATGAAAGCTTGTGGCAGTTACCCTCTGGCACATTTACAATGCATCATTGTTTTATCAAACCTGTGTTGGTTCTATTTTGTAGATGATATTCTGAATAAGTTGGATATCATAGTTGCTGTAAATAATGTAAGGTGATGCCCCCATTGTTTTGTATGTGTTAGATTTGTTTGGGCACATGTAACTGAACCGAACTATTGTGCAGCTATCTGTTGTTTGGTTGATTAACCATGCTTATTATGCAAATGAGAAGCAAGATTGAGAGAAGTCTGGAAAATCAGAACACAGCAATATACAAAATACCATTGAAAACAACAACAACATACTAGCAAAGTGAGGCTTCAGAAAATGCCAATGTCAAACCAAGAGGTTGATTGCAAATGGGAACTTAAGTACTAGGATTTGGGAGTCCTGGGAGTCCCAAAGTTGAACATGATCCAGCAATGTGCCTTTGCTACAAAAAATAAATAAATAAATAAATAAATACAAAATAAAAAAATAAAAAATAAAAAAATTAAAGAGCTATCCTGGGCGGCATCTCCTCCTTTGACCTGAAAATTCCTTCTGCACCAATCATTTCACTTCTGAGTATGTCCTAGCCTGGACTTGTCACAAAAAACAGTTATGGGGAGAAGAAGTAGAACATAGCTTCTTTATAATTTCCCTTGTGCCTTATGCTATAAGTGAGAAGCTTGGGTTTCCATTCTATATTGCATGCATTTTATGATAAAAACAATTTGGTCAAACTGAAAAAAAAAAAAAAAAAAAAAAAAAAAAAGGCATTTAAAGTTAAAACTAGGGTATCCCAAGCCAAGGATGTTGAAATTACATCTCACCCCATTTCTTTAGCCATTTATGAGGGCTGAAGATCAATAATCTAAGTAAATCACTGAACCCAAGTCTCTGTCTTTTAACTAGTCTCTAAGCACTAAACCAATGTACAAACTGTGAGCACTGCCAGCTTTTTTCAAAACCAGTCCCTTGCTCCTCCTGACTCCCTTCTTAGTTCTATCATCAGAAACAAAATATCCATACATATTTCAAAGTGTTCTTTCATAACTTTTATGAATTTTTATAAGTTATAAAAAAAATTTAAAAATATCCCTAACAATGTTTTTTCTGATTCTAATGTTTATTTTAATTATAGGACCTTCCAATCATTTGCAAGTGTAAGTTAATTCTGATAAATATTGCTTTTTATTTTAATATAGGTATATTGCTAAAATGGGGCATGGAAACATTAGGGTTAATTTCCTAACATTTTACTTTAAGGTAAATTTTAATATAGTGCCAGCACAACAATTCAACCACTCATAAATATGAGCAATGCTGAATTTCTACAACCATGAGTCAGCAACTAAGGGGAGGCAGAACTGAGCACTTCTTTGTCTAAGACCCATGCTTTAATCATGGAAACAGATTCTTTCAAGAATTATCTGAAGAAAGAAAAAAGTCTCAGAAACTACTTGAACAGGACAAAAGTATTTAGGCAGATATATTTATATTATAATTTACCATACATTTGATTATAGACTCACTTTACTCAGTGATGGAGAATGAATCATTTCAAGGCTGCTGGATGGAACCTCAAAACTCAAAAATTAGGGAAAGAATCAGTCAGAGGAAAGGCATACCAAAATCTTTCTAGTGAAAAATACGTTTGATCACAAAGCAACATTTTGCAAATCATCACAGATTAAATTATTTGCCTTCAAATGAAATGTAAGGAAAAATAGCATTAAAATATCATTTTGTAACTTCAATTTTTATTTTTAAAATCTGAGCATTTTATTTCATTTTTCATCTTTTAGTCACGGAATATGTAAAATAAATCACTCATCAATTTCCTCCCTATTCCTTCTCTATACTGTCTTCTACAGTAACTTCTCAACATTTTTCTACATTTTCTATAATTTCCCAAAATCAAAGGGGTAAAAATGAGCACAAAAAAAAAGTTGTATGGATAAGAGATTCTATTAGATCTACTGATGATAAGGGGGGAAAAAAGCACTTTTGAAAGTGATCAAAATTAAGATTTTTATTGAAATCATAAAAATGTGTTAGAAAATTATAAAAGTAAAAAAAATACAAAATGAATTTTTTTAAAATTTTCAAAAAAAAAAATATTTTCCTTCCCTACTTTTTCAGCCAGCTGTTAATTATTTTTTGCAGCCTGGAAAGTGTGAAATGGTACAGATAAATCACTAGGTGCCTCTTTGCATTTCTAATACTATAAATAGCTTTGGAAATCCAGCCATATGTCTTAAGGACATTCTCAGTTTTGAACTTTCAGAACAAATAAGTTTTGACATATGTTTGAAGAATGGGCAAATGTTAGGGCTTGTTCCTATTTCATGAGTTAATTTGGCCATGATGAGTTGGAAGGAACTCATTCATTCCCGTGGCAATGCAGTGAATTCTGAAAAACTTTGCTTCTGTCATTGCAAATGAAGCATTTTTGTGGTGTGTGTGAAATATACCAGTTGAAGGAAAATATTAGGTAACAGACAAACCTAAGGTCCTTGAAGATAAATAATTAATTTCAAAGGGATTTGCAAGTAATTCATAAACTCAGAATAGGTCAATAGAAATTGGAGAGCACTCAAATAGAATAAAATGCAGAGGAACTCAAGGTAGAAATTCTTAATGAAGTAAGAATTAGAAAAGTTCTCTTTTGGGCATCTTCTATTGGGTATCATAATGAGTGATAAATGCCAGTCTCAAATACCTAGTGAAGAAATACTCAACTTCTCTGCACCTCATACTGCACAAGGGATGTGAAAATATTTCCAGGAAGACTATGCCACTGTCAGTAGAGAGAGGATTGTGCATGCCTTTGGGAGGTGACATGTCTGGCTCTGTCAGCAGGGAGCAAGAATCTTCCCAAGGAAAGCAGGAATTGGAATTTTGATAGGAGGGTCAGCCTTCTCTTCTGGCAGCACTGCAGTGCTTTCCTCAGGATTGTATGGCAGGAATAGGAACTAATGGAACACTGATCAAACCCAGAACAAAGCTGTTTTCAGAAGAGCACAAGCCATTCCTTATACCACGCCTTTTCATTTTAACTAGTTACTATAAACCTTCAAACCATTAGAAAGCTAATGAATCAAGTTCTCTGTTGTGACCTTACTCTTCTCCCACAGAAAGATAAATAAATAAAAGAAACAGAAAGAAAGAACAACAACAAAAAGACATAAATTCTAAATTGTCAGTAATTACATGAAACAAAAATGTCCAAAACTTAATGTGAAGATTATCAAATCTACTGGTTGTCTCTACCATATATCAATTCACAGGAATAAACTTCATTTCCATGGTATAAATTTGTGGATTTACTAACATATTTTTTCTCATTCTAAAAGAAGTAGAAATAATTGTATTAATTATATCAGAAGTCATCAAATATTTTTTCTTCCATTAAGATAACAGTGTATTAACAGAAAAGAAAACATGTAGAATTGTGTTTATATTGGAAATCTTTTGCCTAGCCCAATCATGAAATGAGCTTAATTTATTGCACTGAAGAGGATCTTGAGATGGAAGTCAGTCCATTGCCTGCTTTGGTTGTTCCCACTGTGGCTTCATCAGTGTCCTAAGAGCTAAACAGTGGTTTAATAAAAACAGTTATCATTTCTCTCCAATCATTTGTTCTATCTGAATATATATATTTCAGTTGCTATTGCTTGATTTCTTTTTAATGCTTCAAGCATATTTGCAGTAATTGCATTCAAGTTAGCCTCTCTAAAGTGAGCAGTATATTTTTCTTGATCTCTTTGTCATTAATGGTCATGCTTAAAAGAAAAATTCTACAATTTTCAATCTAAATTCATTGCTTTGAATTGTCCTGTGAAAATATGGAAACAGCACTATCAAATATAAATTGCAGATTGCTGTTGCCATTTTTTGCTGTTCTATTTTGGATCTTAATTGAATCATTCATCTATTTTCAACTGTCATTAGTACTATTTATATGTTTTCTAGTCAGCTCTCAGGGTCAACGTTAGACAATCAAGATTTCGTTATGCTGAACAGATAGGCACATGATAGGAAGACAACCCTCAAGTCAAATAAATTACAATCTGAATTATTCCTGCTATCAAAATCACACTCTGCTTTTAACTTAGTATTGAAAATGAAGAAAAAGTGGACAAACTGATTGATTTTACTTTGGGGTTGGGGTGTGAGTTCTCTGTTGTTCAAATCAGAAGTGAGATGATCTAAGTGCCCTCTTGTATCTTCTACAGTATACCTTCAACTGTATACCTGTACATTCATAACATGCACAGATGTTATTGGGAAAAAATGATCCTTAACCACACGGGTAAGTTCCTTCTTCATCTGTATAGCCAGTGGATCAATATGACGGGGATGCTACTTAATAATAAAATACATTTTCTCTTTAAAATAACACAGGGAAAATCCAATTGCCTATACTGTCCACTTAACTGTACTGTCATCATAGCCTTGGAGCTCTGCAATAAGAATATTTTTTTATACTGTGTAAGAATTATTTTATTTTACTTTATTTTATTTTATTTTATTTTATTTTTTAACACTGTAGGTGGAGATAAATATATTTATATAACAAACAGCTTTAAGGCTGCTGTGACTCAATTTCTAGATAACCATGCTGTCACGATGGCCTTTCCAGCCCCAGGTCTCTCCTGCTGTCAAAGGTTGCTACACCTTTTGGAAGGCAGGCAAAGGATTTTTTTTCCTGTAGCTCATCTGCCTCAGCTCATTTTCTAGTGTATTATATTCTACTAGTGAAGAAAATGGATTTGTCCTGCTGCCACAGACTGTGATCTCTGGTCAGTGCAGAGTCACAAATTTTCTTTGCTTCCCCTGTTTTGGAGGTTGTAGCTTTCAGCACAGCAGCAGTCACCTGTGAAGCAATAACAGTAGATGAGTTCTCCAAAACTGAGTTCTTTAATTTTTGAACAACTCTAACAAGTAACAGTGCTTTATGCCTGAAGTCTGAGAGTAAAACTGCCTCTGAGGAACCACAGCACAAAACCATAGACAAGTTCCAATTGATGGAAGCTTTGCTTACCAGGGTGTTGAGGTGGCATATCTCTGCAAGTACATTGTGATGCTGAATTGCAGTTTATTTCCATCTCAAATGAACAGGTTCTAGATGGACCTTAGATGCCATGGCCAAAAGTAATAACATTCCTTAGCAATGACATAGGACAATCAAAATTTATTTTCAGTAGGAAAGAAGTGGCAACAAATTCTATATATGCTATGTGTGCAACTGGTATGTTTATTTCTATTTTTTTAATCTATTTTAACAGTGTGTACATCCCACTATAACCAACAGAAACCGAAAACACTGAAGATGTTAGGCAGGCAGACATGGAGCAAAGGTCTGTAAGACATGCAGGAACTCCAGATTCCTCAGAGAGACCCAGAGTGCTTTTATTTTGACTTTTAACCATGACCTCTGACATTGGCACTGACTCCAGAGGTAAAATATATAAACCACAAAGACTGCATGTAACACTTCTCAAAGAAAGGAAAAAGTCATGTAAATTGGTGATTTATAAAACTTATATCTTTCTATCAATGGTTCACAGGTATTGCCAGAAACAGCAATTCAGCTAACATCAGCCACTCAACTAGCAGTTTTTTGGGGATCTTTCCTGTGAGATTTAGAAGTAGAACACCCAAACATATACCTCATCAATGGATTCTTTTGTTTAAGCTCAACAATGACCACACACATCAGCCTTGTGATGGCTAACATCAGAACTAGAAACAGAGTGCTCAGATACACCATTATCACAAGTCCCCTGCAGCACCTTGTAGTGACACTGCAGCATGTCATTACTGTAGGAGAGTGGGGGAACCAAGCTGGAAGGTGGACAAAGTCTTTATAACTGTAGGTAGAACAAGCACCTTTCATCACACTGTTCCCATTTTTATCATTGCTCTGCTTCACTGCCTTTAAAAACTTTTCCTGTAAAGAATATGCATGTACTTATATGCTATGGCAAATAGAGTAAATCAGCATTGTACCACCAACTGTTAGGAGTTGGTTTTGTTATAGAAATGAAACAAGTCTTAACAAATAGCAATATCTGTTTGGGAGCAAAGATATAGCTAAATACTTGTAAAAGTGAGCTTGGAAAACATTCTGGAAAAGAATTTTAAACTGTTATGCCAGTATAGCTTCTACCATGAGAAACTGCTTCATGCATTTTTAATATATGGCTCAAATTGTGGACTTTTGACATGATGGTAAGGTTCGTAGTATTTCTTTAAGCTACAGGTATGAAGCTTAACACATTTCACAATGATTTTGTGAAGTTGATCTTTAGCTTTAATTCAATTTGAAGCAAAAAAAATCTGCCAAAATTTATAATGAAAAAGAAAATCTGGCTGACCACAGATCTTGGCTGTCCCAGACCTTCAGGTTCAGGGAAAACAACACTTCTGAACACCAAGCATGGAAATATGGATGTGTCTATGCCCATGATTTCTGACACAACATGCCCTGTCATTTTTTGTTAGGTGAACTGCAGAGGACATGATCCTGATGACTTGAGAGCCATATTCTTGCTGTCCAACAGGAAGACTGCTAACAATCAGTTATACGATTTTGAAAAAAAAACAAAAAAAAACAAAACAAAAAAAAAAACACCATAACAGAAGTAGAGTTGAGCCAGAATGCTGACTATTGATGGGCAGAGCTTCAAAGATATCAGAACATTGACATGTAATTTTTCATATGTCATGAATTAACATTCTTCAATAAAGACATTATGTCAGTGAATTCCTCAGTTGCTCTATTTTCAAGTCATTGATGCATTTAAAAAAAAAATAAAGGAAAAAAAAAAAAGTAGAACTAAAGACAGTTTGGGAGCACTTATTGATTTCAAAGCAGATCTGCAGCAGAAGTAAAAACCTTCCAAAGTCATGTTGCTGGTTGGAAGGTAATGATTCATACTGCTTCTATTGTAGCCAGGGAAAAAGGAACCTATCTGGATATGAAGCAGAAATAAAACCCATCAAGAGATACGGGCTGTACCAGTGATCTATTCAACTTGACTGAAGTTAAAATGTTAGCAACATGGGAAATGAAAATCTGAGATTGTTAGATCTGTAGACTGATTTTGAAATCAAAGCATTTTGGCTTAAAGAAAAAAAAAAGGGGGGGGGGGGGGGGCCCCCGACGGGGGGGAGGTTGAGACGTTCTAGCTGAACATTCAGATTCATCTGCATTTATCCAGATGGAACCTTAACACCTTTTGAGGTCCCTTAATTGTTACCCTAGCTGCTAAAGTTTCCCTGTGTCATCCAGTAGAGATTTTTAACCTTTAAAAGTATAGGATAATGAGTGCTTATATGACACAAAGGAACTACAGTGCACACAAAAAATAATGATTCTGTCAGTTACAAAAAAAAGGTATTTAGTACCATAGAGTGATTTTTCCAGTGTTGCAGTCGACTGCCTTCAATGTCTTGTCTCCAAGGCTGAGTGAATCACCTTTTAAATATATATAAAGATCTCCTGTGAAATCACTTTGTCAGTAGCTCAGCTGCACAAGGTAGAGATAATCTATATCAAAAATTCCTGACAGGGACTGTGCTTCCTTAGCAGATCTTTGAAACCTTCCTACTCAGTGACCTCAGGCTTCAATGAGTCACCATAAAAAAAAACTCAAGCTGCTGTATGTAGGTAATGAATGTACAAATTCATAGTGCCACTATTGCAGCTATGGGAAAAAAAAAAAAAAAAAAAAAAAAAAAAAAAAAACTTTTTGCAAAGGAAAATCTGTGAATTTTATATTTGGAAAAAAAAAAAAAAAAAGTAACACGATCTTACTGATTTCATAATGCACATCTATACTACTGTCAGATGGGTTCAGTGCCTCTTTCACTCCATGACACATATCTGCAAGTCATTTGCACTGCATATATGTTGCAAATGAAGTTATATCTTTAGCAAAAAGAGACAGAATATAGGTTTGCTTAGGAGGTTGCACCATACAAGCAATATGAATATGGCCAGTCTACTTCTTAAAGCTATAGAATTGAGTGGTACAGACTAAAGCTTGCTTGTTCAGAGCAACAAAGACATAGAAAATGTATTCATGCCAGAATACAGTATTAAGGATTTTTTTTTTAATTCTAATAATTTTTTGTGGAACCCTTCTGTCAGGTCATATGTATAATGGCTCCTTCTACCAAGGCTTCTTATGCAGCTTTGCCAAGACACAGGGCAACCTGCTCTAGGTGACCTTGCTTGAGCAAGAGGGTTGGACCAGATGACTTCCAGAGGTCAACACTTCTGTGATTCTGTCACATGATGAGACCTGCTAGAGTAAGGGCCTACTGCCTTCCTTTTTTCTTTTTCCAGTACAAAACATGATCAGTTTAGACCATATTCTAAGTGTAGTCTTAGGTACCAAAAAACATCTAGCATATAATGCATATTAGAATATACAAAATCAGCTTACTATAGCTGTTCTTTGTAAAAATCACCAGAACCAATAGAAAATTATGTTATAAATGATGTCTTCACTCCATTGTTTTTCATAGGCTTATATAAGGAGAAAAAAAGGCAGAAGTATTTCTGAAAATTCAGCCAGGAGGCAAATTCAGGACTGAATAAGGGAGATATGGACGAGTTCTCCATTTAACTAAACTCATTTGAGCCCATATTCATCTCACATGATATTATCTATCAAAAGGCTCTAAATCAGGAGCACAGTGTCCCTACATTTTCTCTGTAGCCAGTTTAGAAAAATTAACATCTCTGGGGAGTGATTCATCCCCAAAATTGCATTTAACTGACCAGTTCAGTAGACCTGTATCTGAATTCAGCAGCTGTGTACAAAGGACATGGCCCATGAAGCAGCAGCTTGGCAGCCTGAAGGTGGAGTCTCTAACTTACAAGTGTTTTAGTCTACTTCTTGTCCTCAAACCAGGGATGAGGACACATGTCTACATGGATCCCTCATGCTACTTCTGAGTAGATGCCCTCTTCCAGGCCTAGCTGTGCTGAAAGCCATTGCTGTTCCCTTTGTCAATCAGTGACTCCTGCAAATACACATCTCTCAGTGAGCTGTGCAAATTCACTCCAGAAGCAGGTAAAACAAAGGAAATGTTCCTTGTGTACCACTTGTTTTGTCTAATTAATACTCCACTTGGTCTCCCAAGCAGGGAACAAGAATTACATTATGAAAGAGGTGTGGTTTTGTTTATTTGTTTGTTTTAAATGCTCCATGAAACTTTGGAAATTATCCCATCTTTTAATATAAATATATATATTTTAAAACAGTGTACATTTTAATAGGTACATACACACATATAAATACATATCAGAAATCACACCTTGAAAAATGAATGAATACAAAACATTTCCAATTAATTACAGGTCCATCTGGTCTCTGTGGGTTGTTAGCAGGGTAGTTAGTTTTATAGTTGCAAACTCAGGAGCTCAAATTTAAATCCAGCTTGTAATCTGTGAATTGCACTCCAGTCTGCAGTCATTAACTGCTCTCAGCCTGAGGGCCATACTCTACCTCCAGGACTAATTTTGAAGCATAACACTCCAGTCTTGGGGTGCAAAGTTTTTATACATTTTATTTTCTATGACGTGTAGGATTTATTATCTTTTCACATCTGTTTAATAGAAAAACACATACAACACATGAGGACATATAGTTTATGCATTACAATATTTTATGACAGAATTTGTATTCAGTCAACTGAAGTGAAGGATACGAAGTTTATATTCTAAAGTACTAGATATATATGGGGCATATATGGCACACATCATTATCAGAAGAACTAGTCAAGTAGGACATAAACTGTTTTTTTCCATCTATAACTTTGACAGCCCAGGAATTTTTACTTAAAATGGATACTAACTATATGGATAACTTAAAACTTTTCCTAATAAAATGCACTGTGAATTCTTTTGTTTTGATATATCAGTTACCTTCTAACATAGTAAGACATTACTTGACAACAGTTGACAATCTTTCTGGTAAAATTCAGTGAAAACTGTTCTATCAGAAGACAAGGAAACTACTTTCCATTGTCTGTGCTCCCTTAGCAATTGGTCTTCTGTGCAGTCTGGATGACATGGGCTCTAAAACATGAAAATTGTTTCAGAATAATTTCTAAAAAAGGTTTTACTGGTATTCCAAACATTACAAAACACAAGCATACACAAACAAGCTAATTAACTTGCAGGAAAGCATTCCTTTAAGATTCACTACTTCCTGGGAATTTTAGGAGCTGGGAAGATGTTTGAGGGAAGAGGGGTCCCTGGGAAGCTCCAGGGCAGGACATCTGGGCTGAAGCAAAAGGAAATACTCATTCCTTCTTTTCATTTATTCAATTTCTGATTTTTGTCCTTCCTCTTATTATGACAAACCCATTTACTCCACTGATTTCTATCATTACTTCTAATACTGTAGGCTTTTGATGTTTTTCTGATATGCAGAAAACTCAGCAGGGAACAACCCATACTTCCCTCCTGCTGGTTTGTGAATCAACAGATCAGAGTGTGACCTGGATGCCTTTTAACAAAAAGCTGAAGTTATTTCAACGTTGTTCTGTACCGTTCTCAAGGGTTCTGGATAGCAAAGATAATCAGTGAAATGTCTAAACCATAATTTCTTTGCTAACTGCATAGACTCATGTTCTTATCCCACCAACTACTGGACCAGATTGTCATGTCTGTTGAACATTGATATGCGTAAATATGGCAGCTTAATTTCCAGGAAAACAGTCCTAGGAAAGTGAGAGTAATAGGCTACTGCTTGTTTGTTTGTTTATCTCTTTTGCAATGTAAATAATTCTGCTCGCATTATTCTGGCCAGATAATTTCTTTCTTTGCTTTTTTTTTTTTTTTTCTACCACTGTTTTATTGTTCGTTTGTTTGCTTCATTTGACCTATTGGTTGAGCCCTGTGTATTTCTCACCTGCACTGGATTTTCTTTTCATGGAAGCATTATAAACATATTTTACAGTCTTTTATTTGCATAATAGTTTGGAATTAAATCTATTCCATGTGATTCCACTTCCACAATTTTAAAGGAAGACTATGTCAACTGCCCAGTCACCAGAGATTCTCTTCAAAGTCAGAGAGGAGTGAGGAAGACAGACAAAGGAGATCCTCATGCACTGATCTTACATGATTCTCTGCAGGCAGTCCTCTTCCTCCACTGACTACATAGGAAAACCTAGGAAAACCCTTGGCAGAGATAAGGCATGTGGACTCCCCATATAGACACTCTGATTATGTCTCTAAAATTGGATGAAATAACCAAAGTATGAATCACTACTAAACACTGAACTGCATTAATTTACCTTCATGTGTTCAGTGCCTTTTAGCACTGATTATTACTTTGTTTCCCTCATCACGTTGTCTTGTACATCTGTGAATTTAAATATGTACATTTTCCATATGATTTCAAATTTGCAGTTCATGTATCTCAATTTGTGGCACTGTTCATTTTTTATAGAAAGAGTTCCTCTGGACTGAAAATAATACCATTATTGTCCTTGTCTGAGCAAGTTTGACATTGCAAACTGGAACATTCTGACATAATTCACCAAAGTATTTTTTGCAGTTTTCCATCTGTGAACCACCATTGTGCTTTTAATTGTGAACTGCTCCACATGTCTTTATGCCTCAGGTACTCATCCTTGCAGCATTTCAGATCTTTCATCAAATCCAACATGTGCAAACACTCACCAGGGCTCAAGGCTTTTAGATGATGATTTTCTTGGACTGAAAAAAAAATACTTTGTCAATGGAGAGTTCTAAATTTTTAGTAGTCTTTTTCAGAGTGTTTTACCCTAGATGCTCTCATTTAGCCAGATGTTAAAGACTGGCTTAACTCCAGAACTAAAAAATAGATGTGTGCAACTTAAAATTGTACAAATTCTTCCACAAATTCCAGCAAACCTTTGTTCTGAGTCTGTCTAAAAATCTTCCGCGTTTCATTTTTCTGTGAAGTATGAAGTACTTCTTGAATTTTGTACTGCACTTTCACAGTTAGCCTCCTCTGTTTGAGCTATTGAAAACCATTAAAACATCAAGTAGTTCAAAACCACCTACCGTCAGAAATAAGGCTGCCTTCTGTCTACATTTTTGCTAGTGCCCATTGCTTGTAGTTCCTTTTAAACTTCCTTCAGTTGTCCTCCACATTTCCCAAGGGTTTAACTCTGCTGGGGCCTTTAACTACTCCTTTCTTCTGTGCAGGGTGAAGCTCAGTTGATTTTATTCCGGATCCAGTGTTTCACTCAACAGCTGCACAAAGAACAGGGAGATGGCAGACATTGGCGGACTTGGTGACGGCATTCTTGGAGCACAGAAATACTGAAGTCATTCTCCCTTCACAATGTGTCACCTGCTTCCAATTATCCCAGGCAAAAACATCCTGAATGAGGAGTTTCCCATTAAGTGAGTGGTAGCAAGAAGACGTAGAGAAGATAAGAATGTCCATGGACAAACCAGAACTGTTTGTGGTCTACCTAGAAATGTAAGACATTGGCAAGAGAATCAGAAGTAGCAGCTAATGGGCCTCAGTAACGACCACAGTCTTTTTCCTTCTTGCAATCTTCCTCTTCATGCCTTCCTGGCTGCCTGTGCAATGAACAGCCATTGTGGCAGAAGAAAGCAATTGCATCTCAAGGGAAAAAACAATCTGAGCTGAAGCTGTTACTCTGTTGAGGTTTGTTTGGCCACCCTATGAGACCAGCAGCAAAAAGAAGAAATGGTAACACTTTTAGCAAAAGCACTCAAAAATCTTTGATGTTGTTCTCAGCATCACCTATTCAATCTTCTGAGTTTAGAAATGGCTCCATTATTTGTAGGAAACAATTCCACTCAACTGAAATATTTTCTGTTGTTGACATTTGGTTTTGTAAAATATTGGTGTAGAATCAAAATATTTTTAATTTTTTTCAGTGAGAAGAAAAGCAAGGCATAAAGATATGGAAACACAGTCAGTGGTCTAGCTATCTAGGTCACTTAGAATGGACATGAACTCTTCTCACAACTGTTTCTGTTTTTATAATCCATTAAAAATTCACTGCATTAGAAAGGTGGAGATGAGTTGTCTATGGGCTGATGATAAAGAGCCTTGCCTAGGCTGCAAGTCACGTATAGTGAAGTCCCTTTCCCTAATTAGTTTAGGCAGAGACTTGACCTGTCCAAAAGGCCCAAGTGGATCTGTGAATCTAAGTGAATCATGTAGATACCAGCATATGGTTGCCATATAATGCATATAATGAAGACCTTCCTTTTTCTTTTCCCAAATATCCTTTCCTGATTAAAAAAAAAAAAAAAAAAAAAAAAAAAAAAGGGATATGCATCCTAGAAGATGTTACGTTTTGAAAACACATTTTTGTTTTAATGGCAGAAGTCTTTATTGAAAATTTTCTAAACTGGTGTAAAGTTAACAGATGAAAATGGTTGTTTCATAAGAGGAAAATGGAGGTTTTGTGAGATAAACTTTTTTGCAATAAGTTTATATTCTTCAAATATAAGAAAATTATTTACTTTTAACAACAGTAGCAACAACGGAACAAAGATATTCTAGTAAAATTGATTTCTTTTTTTTTTGGAATTGAGATCCTTGTCAGGAAAAGACGTTTGTAATTTTTCTTTCAGAAATATTTATTTTCTTAGTGAGTTTTAAGTCTAATATTCTATTTACAAAGTATCTAGTACAATTCTTCATTCAGGATTAAAAGTTTATTAGTTTTCTTCACTGACAGCAGCAGTGTTTTTTCACCCCTACAGTATTTTAGTTCTGTGCTGTTGTGATAGGATGGAAATAGCTCTTTTTATACAATGGCTAAAATGGCGTTACACAGAGGTAATCAACTTTCCGTCTATGTAGAAAACTTGTTTTGCATACAATACAGTTTTTTAAAGGCCACACAAAAGAAGGTTAGATTTGTTTGCAAGGAATTTGTGCATGAAATCACCACCAAGGATCTAGTGCTCTTCGTTACAAAGCAGGACTGAGCTCCTATGCAAACAACTGACACTTTGGATCCCAGGACATCAGGATACCCTACTGTTGTTTTGATGGGAAAGAAGAAGTGATGAAACAAACTGGGCATTTAGGCTCTGTTGTACCTCAACTTAAAACACAAGATGCTGTGAGTGTTGTTCTGTTGTACACTGATCAATGTGATTGTAGCTTTGAAGTTGGCTGTACATCATACAGCAAAGATATCTTTGATTAATCCCCTCCTGGTTAGTTTAAGTGATAGAAAGCCCCCTGAGGACTCAGGCTTGCTCTCCTTCTTTGCAGAGATCAGAGACAAATAGTTTCTTCCTGTGTTATTCTTGTCTTGTGTAAAGAGGATTTGTACAAGGAAGTCCCTGGTGTAAACAGTATTGAAAAATTGTTCTAAAGGATTAAAGCTTCTCTAATGATCTGACCCAGGGAGTGTGTCTTCTAGCAGCCCGCACTGATGTACTGGGGTTTTGGCTTCAAGTAAGGCAATGCACTAGACATAAAATTTTGAAGGGATGTGAAAAACAAAAGCAGAATACATGAGAATATTTATGAGAATAAATATGAATGACAGTTCTTCCTGTTTAAGGGAAGGTAATTTTGCCCAATAAATTATGCACACAAGAACACACTAGTGTAAGATCTACTTTTCCCTTTCCTTTTCTCTCTTTTTTTTTTTTTTTTTTTTTTGAGTGAGTGAGTGAGAAACTTGGAAAGCAGAATTAGGATGAAATGTTGGAACCCCAGTGAATTCTCAGACTGTTCCTGTACTGTTCCTTTAAGCCTGAAAGGCTTTTTTCCTACATCAGATTGTTGTCCAATGTCACTTCTAATTCAATAAACAGAAATGTTCGTACAACTGTCAAAAAAAAAATATCTACAGCTCACTGACCTTTCAACAGCTTTATCCAATATGAATTTCTCTTCTTTTCAGACACTGCCAAAAAGTCTAACTTTTGCACCTTAAGTGAAACTTCAGTGAGGAGTTCATGCTTACAGCATCTTTCAAATTCAGTGCCTGTCTCTCACCAAATGTGCATTTATTAGGCTTTCTGTTAGCTGAGAGCCTAAGGAAAAGGTAGAACAATTCTACTTAATGGGCAGGATATCTGTACAAGAATTCTGCTTATTTATTTTTGGAAATGTAGAAGCCAATGGAGCCATTGAACTCTAAGGTCGCATTTGCTTAGAGCAAAATGTCTGTGTCAAGATTTCTTTCTGCCTATAGTTCTTTTCTTGCAGCAGGAAAACTGCACAGGAAAGAGAGAAGCAGACTGAACACCAAAAGATCACTTGAAAGAATTCTTGTTCTTCCACAGAAGAATTCAGAAAGGAAACATAAAATCAGAAGTAAAACAGTTGATGTTTTTCTGTATAAATTGTGACTCTGTTTGAAAAAATTACTTTTTGCATTCACATATATGCTGAGAACAAATTAAAATGGCCTGAATGAATTCAATTCTTTTTTTTTTTTTTTTTTTTTTCAGAGCTTCCCACATCTTTACTGAGTAATTTGGATGTTATTTATTAGTGCTTATTTGTTGTGTGAATGGGAAAATACTTCTTACTTTCTGTGAAGTGACACAAAAAAAAAAAACTGTATGTGAAATATTGATAATGATATGGATCAAAAGTGATGTAGTTTTTTTAATTTACCACTTAACATATGCTATAAGTCAGTGGAGGAACAGGTAACATTAGTTATCATACTGAACATCCTGTTTAGTTTGGTTTAGTCCGAGAGAAATAGAGACTTCGGTATACATCTGCCCCAAGTCCTGGGAGCATGGCTGATGGGTCATAGACCACCTGTACCTCTCCTGGCATCAGCCCCTTCTCATCTCCACAACACTGGACCTGTACTATCTGACCCCCTCCAACTTCCCTTTGCTCTTGCCTTGTTTAATCTCTTTGATGGCCTCAGCCCAACTTCATTGCTCAGGTCCACCAGCTCTCACCGGGACATCCAACAAACATGAACCCATGTTTCTAAACTGATGAACTCTTAAAGCTGGCACTGATAGAAGTAATTCCACCTTTCTACCCAGTCCATTTAGTTTATTCCAGTTTAATCTTTTGTCAGGTAGCCTGAATCTGCCACAAAGCAGACTGTCCATGGATCCCTTGAGAGTCTCTAGCACTCTCACTCCTTGCCAGCAGTTGTGTACCGCTACCTCACCAGTGTCCTTCCCACAGACCATCTGTTATTTCCAGACTCTTTTCCCCACCCATTCTCATCTCCTTTTTCCCCTGCTGACCATGTTGTCTCCATTTGCTTCCTCTGCCCTGCTTTCACTCTTGGCTATGCACACAAGTAAATGACTTGCTGCTGGCCTGTAGCTGATAGGCTTTCACACCAGTGTCTGCTGGGTTCCCACACAGACATGAGCAGCAAGGTTAGCTCACCACAATGAATCAGATGTGACTGCAGCACAGTTATGTTATTTTATATTTCCAAACTTCCCATTATTTTATATGAAATAAGAACAATGCCAACACAGTCCCATTTCATCAGGGCACTTAGCATTTATTAATCATCTATATTTATTCAGCAAAGTACTCAGCAGATGTTTTCCTTTAATTCTCACAGTGGTCAGCATATAAGAGAATATTTAAATGCTTACCGCAATAGAATTAGGATGAAGCATCTGGACCTGAGAAGAAAACCAGTCTGCCATGCAAAAAGTAAAAGAAATATGAAGGGATAAAAATAACAAATTCATTCTTCTTTTACACAATACAGCTCATCACAGCTGAATATCAGAATACCAGAGGAATAAGAAAAAAATAATTTTGGTGTACTTTTGTAAACTTAGTGCATTCTGTAAATTTGTTTTATTAGATACATTTCTTGGTCAGCTGAAATGGTCCCTATAAAGCTTTCCATTACCATTACCTTAACCCATTTGTACATTCCTTTTTTTTTTTTTTTTTTTTTTGGCCATATTTAATATATGGTCAAGAAAGAGAAAACCAAAAATGCAGAAGCACTCAGGAAAACAATCATACATTCTCCAGTTAGTGGTGAAATAGCTCCCTTAAGATGAGGCATTATTCTTCCTTTCCATTTTTACTTGGCAATCCTCAAAAGCACGTCAGATGTGTGACCTCCCTTGTCCTATCCTTGTCCTCGAACATTAATTAGTTTATGCTTTGTGACTGACTCCTGCTGACTAGTATCTCTGAAGTTAATCATGTCACTTGGGACATGTGTATAAGCTTAGATTCTATGTAATAGCACTAATTATAAAATGAGATGTAAGGTTATTTGGCTACAGAATTGTATTGGTTCATGAGGGTACAGAAAACTGAGATAAGTCTTCAGACATTTCTGGTGAGAAGGAAAAGTAAAATATGAACTGGCCTCGTGCTGCTCACCTGTTCATTAACACCTTCATCTATCTTTCTTCACTCTTCCTTTCCCTCATCTATGGCACTGTCCCATGGCAATGGTATTTTACCCTCTCAGTAAGGCAGCAAGGAATAGGGTTTTAGTGTAAATTTCTGCACAAAAACTTAGTGTCAAAAAGAAGAAATGCAGGATGTCCTGTTACTTGAGATTATTTTTACAGGAAGAGAGAATTATATATCCTTTTTCTTCATTCATTCTTTCGTAATGTTGTTGTCTCTCTGTGAGGGTGCTCTGTATCCTACTCCTGTAGGATTAAAAATAAATAAATAAATAAAGTCCTGAAGACAAATATTTGCATTTTTCTTTAGAACAGAAAAACTTGTCATTTAATACATACAAAGTGTCATAGTATCCATTCGTTTCCATTGTTCTGATCCTAAAAGGTAGTGCAAGGTGAACTACTTTTGGTTAAAAGCTACAGTTTTGGCCAATGAAACCAGTGGGGGTTGCTATAAAGGTAGCACTGATCATTCCAGCAATAAAGCATGCTGTTTGTTCCTGCTATGTGGCTCTGAAGTAATCTTCAGACAGGACAGTGATACAGATACAGGAAAACTAAGAAGCAGTTTGAAAATTTATGTGCATCACTCATTTCATCCTTCTCATTTTGTATTTATACCAGGAATCTGAGAAACAAGATCACTAGAAAGCAGAAGTATTCACCACTAGTTTAAAAAAAGAGATGGCAGAAATTTTTACCAAGTGCTTAGTAGATTTTAAATTAGAACAGAAGATCTTTCTGGTTAAGTAAAGAAGAAGGACTAACTAATTTAGAAGTTGAAACTATATCTAAAATTAAACAATGATTATCTTATATTTTGGATCAGATTGGATTGGATCGGATCGGATAGGTACGATAGAATAGGATAGGATGGGATATCTGTATTTTGTAAGTTATACGAGATGCCACTGGAAGCACAAAAGTGCCAGAAAATATGCTTTGTCCATGAAAATTATTGCCAAGGACGATAAAGGTACATGCTGAAAACAGAATAATCCTGTCTCTCGTAGCACACCTGGTGTGGAACTTGTGGTTAACGGAACAGCTGTTTCAATAGCTAACATTCTTAGCACATGACAGCATAAAGACTGATGCCAATGTCAGTCATTTCTCCTGATGCTAAATCATTTCTCCTGAGGCTAGATCTTAAGCACACAAGTGATAAAGCCAAACTGTCTTCATCTGCAAAATGCTGGTGGCTCAATCCGAGCCTGGCAGTCCTGCAGCCAGTGCCAGGCTGCAAGACTGAAATGTTCTCCAAAGTTTCAGTCACCTAAAGGGAGAAATGACAAGATTTCATCAGCATGGTGTCATTTCCTACATTTTAGAGACAGTTAAGCAGTTTAAACTGAGGACAGTACTGATCATGTAATTATACCTAAATATTTTTTCTGAATATATTCAGTGAAAATGTGATTTTAGTCTAGGAGACTGGTTGGCTTAGCACTTCCTCCTGCAAGGCTGGTTGAATGCAGAGCAGACTGAATTTCTTGGAAACTGTTGTGCTTCAATATGCTGTTATTTGTCAAAGTAAAATACGTCATTACAGTGTGGTCTGAAGCTACCGCCATAATCAGTTGTGTATGCACTTTTTGGCAGTGTTACAGAGGAGAGAAACTCTCTCCCATCCCTCCTGTGCTACAAAGGTCATGCAGACTATGTTCCTCAAGGAAGGGAAGTGCTTTGAGAAACTCATCACTGCCACTATTCTGCTGTATGAATTTGATAGATAGATAGAAGATCCATCATATGATGGGAGCTCATCTGTTAGCTGCCATTAAAGAAATTATTTGGTTTTCTATTTTTAAAGTAACTTCTCTTAAATTAGCAATTTTGTCACTTTCTCTTAGATTCAAGTGAAATGATGATTTTGAGTTAACAGCTGAACTGTTAATACACGAGGACTTTCAATGATTTAAAATTGTTATATATTCCATTCCAAGACCTAGGTAAGTAGATAGCAAAATAAACTATTTTATATTGTTATAATATATAAGTTATAATATTTCATGCATCTGTTCCTAAATTTGGTTTATAATGTTGTTGCTTTTGTTTGTTTGTTTTAGAAAATTGTTATTTTCTGGATTTGGCTTTCTCGTTGCTTTGCTTTGCTTGTTTGTTTTTTATTTTTATTTTTGTGGTGCATTTTGTGGAGCTCCACAACTCTCTCACACTCCCCCTCTAAAAGGAAAAGGGGGATAAAATAAGATGCAAAGGGCTCAAGGGCTGAAAAAAGGCCAGGGAGATCACCCTCGTTTTTGTAACAAGCAAAACAGGCTCAGCATAGGGAGATAAGAGAAATGTATTGCTTGTTACCAACAAGCTAGAGAAGTGAGAAACAAAGAAAACAAACTAAAAACACCTTCCCCCCATCCACCTTCTTCCACCTCCTCCACCCGAGTGGCACGAGGGAAGACAGAATTGAGTCTTCCATCAGTCCATGAGGCTGTGTGTCCACCGCTCCCTCACCGTCATTCTCTGCTCCACGCGGGGTCCCTCCCACAGGATGCCGTCCTTCCTAAACTGAGCCTGCGGGGGCTGCCCACAGGCAGCAGCAGCTCTTCAAGAACTGCTCCCACACGGCTCCGTCCCATGGGGTCCATCCCCCAGGAGCAAACTGCTCCAGCACAGGTCCCCCACGGGCGGCAGCTCACTCCAAACCCCCTGCTCCTGTGTGGGCTCCTCTCCACATGCTGCAGCTCCGTCCCGGGGCCTGCTCCTGCGGGGGCTCTCCATGGGCCGCAGCCTCCTCCAGGCCACATCCACCTGCTCCACCGGGTGCTCCTCCATGGGCTGCAGCATGGAGATCTGCTCCATGTGGGACCATGGGTGCAGGGGGACAGCCTGCTCCACCAGGGGCCCCTCCACAGGCCGCAGGGGAACTGCTGCTGCGTGCCTGGAGCACCTCCTGCCCTCCTGCTGAACTGACCTGGGGGCCTGCAGGGCTGCTTCTTACTCCTCTCTGCCAGCTGTCATTGTGCAGCAAATTTTTTTGTTTTGTTTGCTTTTGTTGGTGGTGGTGGTGGGCTTTTTTCCTCTTTCTTAAATCTGCTCCTATAAAGGCCATAAAGTTACACTATAAAGGTATATTTCTTTCACTGCAAAATGCTAGCTGTAAAGGTATGGAACAATTAAGGACTGCCTGGAACAATCAAGCAAGATCTGGAACAGTAAGTAATGTACTTTAGATTTAAGAAATTAAATCAATAAATCAATATAATACCTTGCTAAAATCCTGAAATCTCCTGAGGAAAACAAAACAAA
Source organism: Oxyura jamaicensis (assembly GCF_011077185.1). Lineage (NCBI taxonomy): Eukaryota > Metazoa > Chordata > Aves > Anseriformes > Anatidae > Oxyura > Oxyura jamaicensis. The sequence goes on along the minus strand of NC_048894.1, from coordinate 11,644,726 downwards.
ACAAAAAAAAAATATCTCCTTCCCTCTGCCCTCTACCTAAATCTTAATTCTAGGTATTTTACTCATCTGGACAAGTAAGCAATGTAGCAGAAGAGACCTGTTTCATACAGCCATTTCTACATGAAGTATAATACCATGAGAATTGGTACAGTAGTGAGCTCAAAGTTCCATGTAGTCCTGTGCACTACATTTAGGGTCTATGTTATTTCTACCATAAATAGCCAAGATTTCAGTTCCCTGGGTGCCTTTATATAGAAACAGATAGTCCTGAATCTTTCTAAAAGCACCTAAAACTAAATAATAAATAAATAAATAAATAAAATAAAAAAGGGTTTAGAAGAAATATACTCTGGGTTTGTGGCTCTATGGTGGAATGATTGTTTTGTTGTTTTCCTTGGCTATTTTACATTTTAAAGTCCTATCTAGTAATCCATACTAACTTCTATATCTTCCTGTTGTGTTATGTAGTCAATAAAACCTATACAAAGGGAATGTGAAGAATAACCTTGAAGTCTTGCATTCCACAGGGAAGGCAGCAAGGAATGAGGCCCAGGGCAATGGCTGTTGCGTTAGTGAGAACAGCCTCATGAAACATAAAAATCAAACCTGTTCATATATCTTGTTTGATTTGGCCTTTGTTAATGCCAGTTGTGTATTCCTGGATATTTAATAATCACTCATTCAATTCAAGAGTGATAGCTGAAATTCTTATCCTAAGACATAGTGCTTGAACTAGATCTGCCAACAACCAATATTTTTCCAGCCCTGGGCAACAATGTTTAGTGAGTTAGATCAAGTATAATGGTAATAAGGATACATAAAGTGTTGCACAGGGTTGCAGAGTGCATATATAGATAAACAGGTCAGGTCTGACTGGGCTTGTTAGACCACCTGCAACAGTGTAATAGGCTCTACTTGTTCCTTCCCTAGGACAGCTGACTCAGGAAAAAAATTATAACATGGCTAGCCCTGGCCAAGCATTGGAAGTTGAGGCTTTTAATTCCTACTTTGTCATTCTTCTGTTTTATATTAAAATGATATTAAGTTAAAAGTATACAGGGACTGCAAAACAATTGCATTATTCCCACTGTGGGTAATAACATATGGTGCAAGGTCAAAACAAACTTTTATCTAATTTAAAATAATTTTTTTAATGATCATTTGAAACTGAACAGGAACATAAGGTTTATGGTTGTGAACCCACCAACAGTTAAAGGAAATAAACATCAGATAGCTGAAATTATTTGACAGACTAAGTAGGAAACATGTAGGAAATGCTTGGATTTTTTGTTTGTTTCAGCAGCACTATCATGACATCATCTTTCTACCTGTATCAAAAGTTGTCACATCCTCACTTGACCTGGCCAAACCCACATGCATACAACGGAATGAAGATGAGCTGTCGTAAATAACACCATATTTGATTGTCATACTTGATCCTTATGCTTGATTCTCAGAATCAATGTTCATGCTCCCAAGTTATGTCAGCTTCCTTCTATATGACAGAATACATGTTTCTAGTAATCGGTATGGTATTAGAAGGAGCACTGCACTTAAACCTAAGAGCTACACAAACTGCAGGAATATAAAAGATGAGTCGTATTGGTGGAGCCTTCATACTGCAATCCAGACAGGTTTTGCATATGGGTGTCAAAATTGTAATGACTGAATCTATGTACATATCTATTTTAACATCATTGGTATCTATGGTAATATAAAATTTCCTAAGCCTACTCTGATAAAGCTCACTTAAGGAATGGACTCAATTTTCTTATGAATCCACAAACTTGTTTTTGACATAGTTTGTGGGATGTTGTTACATCCTTCACACAAATACTCTACCTGAGCAGTGTATTAGTTTCTACCCCTGTTTTTTTTTTTCTCACTCATTTCTCCACACTTGATCCTCTAAAACCAAACCTCAGTAACCTTCACAAAGCATATGTGGGAAGAAAAAATTAATGGGAGGAGGAAGGGGGGGGGGGGAGGTCTCTAATGTCTTGGAAATGGAAGGCAGACAATCATAGGGTTTTGATGTGAGGTTTATCATATTCATCTTTAGCTCAGTGAAGGCTAAACTTCTCCATTACCTGTGATGAGAATTGGCAATAGAGAACCATCCATAACAAATACCTCTGAAGCTTTCTGCTTCTCTCTATTGGATATTGAGGAAGCCTGTTGACAGCCTTGGCCCAGGAACCTAACTTTTTGATGTCTGAAGTTTGGAGAAATTAATTCTATCTATGGTCATCATAATAAATATCACAATAATTGTTATTTATTACAATAAGTCCTTCAGCACAGGGAAGCTCATAGTGGATCAGTTTTTCCACATTTGGTTAATAGTTGTTCAATGTTGTATCATATCTAGAGCGCTAAGTAGTCTCTACAAGCACAAATCAATGTAAAACTATAAATGTATCTCCTTTTTAAAAGAAAATGTAGTATTTCAAATTCCTTATGCTTTACACAAGACAACTTACTCTTCCCTTTGAAAATCAAATTGCTTCTGCAAGAGCACTATACTGATTCTAATAGAAATATGCAAGGAAAATAAAAAATTGCAATAGGTAACTAAAAGGTTTAAAGAGAAAATGAGACTTAAAAAATTCCTAGAGAGGACTAGAAACTAATAACAACTAATAACGTGAATTCTCTATTTGCAAGCAAGCCTTACCTACAAACATATTTCATAGAGCATTCATAACATTGTGATAGCAAAGTAATTCCCACCTTAACTTGGGAGAGTAATACTCCCCAGGGGCATTAGGGATGTGTTTGCCTGCATGTTTTCTGGGTTCTGATTCTGAATGAAAAATTGCATTTATCCTTCCTTTCAGAATAAGGAAGGCAGGAAGAGTTTGACTCTTCTTGGACAAATACTCGCTCTTGATTAAAAAAAATAAAAATTATTATTTTAAAATAAAATGTGTTATAGGTCAAGAAACTTGAAGAATAACAATGTTGGCTACTCTAAATATTTGTTTTAGACCCATGAAATCCTTTAGAATAATTATTGTGTAGAAGCCTACGGATTTGCCATAGAACTGTTTAGTTACCAGCAGCAACCTTGTAACAGCTCCCCCTGCATTTATTGCTATGTCAGGAAGGCAGAGGTCAGGAAAGACAATATGAATTATATTGCTAACAACCTATTCTCTTAAGAAAACACTGATTCTTTGGAGGCTGTATCTTATTTCCCCTGCAAATTGGTCCTGAATCAACAATGTACTTTAGCAAACTCCTAGTTTTAAGCACTGAATATGCCCTAGGATATATGCATCCCCAGACTGTGTCCTGAGATGAATTCCCTGTCATGACTATATTGATGTACACAATCTAACAGTGTCCTCTAGTTTCCTTAAAAGACGGAGCCACAACACACATACTCTGTAATTTAGATGATCAGAGGACCAGCACAGGGGAACATATTTACCATACTTTTCACACGAGGCACCCCATTTGGGCTGGAAGGCTACAAATGGCATTGCAGTAAGACATACACTAGAAGAACTTGCAAATCTGTAGCCACTTGGTCCTGTGCCCCACAAAAAGCATCAACTTCTGAGGGATTATACTTATGAACAAGCTGATGACACTAATGTTTTTTACATATAATATTGCTTAAACTAAATCAAAGAGATTCTAAAGCATTTATTCTATTTCCTACTGACTGTAGAATAATCTGTCCATGTGTTATGACAGCACATATATTCTTTAAAAGGACAAGCACCTTGAGACAAATGCTGCTACTAAGCCTTCATATCCATTTACATTTTTTTTTTAAATAATGTAACAAGGAAATAATAGGAACCATCACTTTAGCAAGGTGACCTTCAGAAAGGATATTTCAAAAAGAAACTGCATTTTTTTACACATAACACATAATCTGTACAGACCACAGCTATGTAGCTCTGAACGGACTGCACTTAGTGCTTTTAGTGTTGGTGAAAAGAGTGGGTTTGTTAATTGCATAATTGTAGCCTTATATAATGGTATTTGTGATAGGTGAATTTATAATTTACTATTACAGTGCATTGCAATGAATTACTATGCACTTATCAGTCTATGAACAGCCCTGTATCCATTACACTGAAACTCACTTAAAGGTAGAATAATCACACTAATAGAATAAATCTACTGGTCACAGGGTAGTCCTTTTATTGAAAAGAACATGTCAGGGCTCAGCAAGGACAGAAAGACCTTGAAAGGGGCACCTGCTCAATATTAGGCTACAAGATGAAGGTTCTAGGCTTCTACTGAAAGTCAAATTTAGCATAACCTTCATAAATAAGGGGAAAAACAAACAGACAAACAAACAAGAAATGATAACCTAGGGTTATAAGACCCCAGCTTAGTCCTTTACATTGCTGATTATTGGGGTAACTCCTTGCAGTTTCACGATCCATCTGAATTGTAAATATAGTGAATAGTCAATTGTTGATAAGGATACAGGGCACAATGTCTTTATACCAAGCCAATGTATAAACCACTCTCTAATGAATGCCTGAGAGGAATACACTGAACTTAATTAGCTTTTATATGGCTATGTTCAAAAAGGAAGTTTTTAGAACCCTTCATCTACATTATCTTTATTGGTGGCAAATTGTTATCAACACTTAACTCGCCTTCTAAAAAAGCTCAAAATGCAAACAATGCAGGAAGACTACTGAAGCAGAATAACAGGAAGAAGTAGCTAAAATTTATTATCAAAAAGAGTAATAACCAGTGTATTGCCCTATTGGATTATTAATGGCTGCACCTTAAATTAGATTGCAGCTGTAGTAGAATTTTTCAACCAAATAACTATTCACCATGTCACCCCAGAAAACATATTGTCACTCCATAGATTGGGCCACCACTCTGTGCCAGTGGCACGGTGGTATGGGCACACAACTGTGGTGGTATCATGTAATGGAGGGATACATACACTTCAAAGATTTTTTGTGGTTAGGTTAGGAGAGAAGAGTTCAGTACTTTATCCCAGCTGATAAAGCCACACCTTTGCCTCAGTCTGGCCTCTCCATATAGGCTCACAGCATTATGCAGACACCACGTGGGACTAAAGGTGAAGATCTGTATCTGAGATAGTTGTCTTTTTCTGACATAGCGAATTGGCAGAAGTAAGTACTGCTAGGGTTCAATTCATCTTTTCCAAAAATAAATGTCTAAATTAGGTTACACTTACAAAGATCTCCAAACAGTGCTGATGTTTCATGTCCTGCTCTCTTGGGCTACATCTGCCTTTGTTTTTTCCAGTCACGACAGGAAAGAAATAAAATTCCACAGCCCAAGTGCTGTGAAACAGCTCACAGCTCTACTGTTGAAGTTCTAGGGGTCTAAGAAGCACAGATGGATCCCATAAAGTGGATCAGGAAAGCATCAACTTTCTATCTAGGATCTGGCTCTCAGTCCAGCCGAGACTATTCTTTGGTCTGTGTATGGGATTTAATACTGTGATGACTACTTGGTTTGCATCAGAGCAGAGTCCAGATAAGAACAACCATCTATGCAGGGCAGTGTAACTGTCTGTCTATCTATCTATCTATGTATATGCATATGTATATTGATTAATATGTGAATTAATTGCACATTAATTCCATCGTATTATATTAATACATACATCATATATGTATTAGAAAACAAGGCTTTGATCATACCTCAGTGAATATTAACAGCAAATGTTAAGCAGTCTAAACAATAACACTGCCACTATCCAAAGGTGCCCTAAGCAAGATAAATACTTGTCACTTATCAGTGGTGTTGCCTACTGACGTGACTTTTGCTTGCTGCAAGAGGTAAAATCTTATGTATCCAGCTGTGTAGAGATAGGGGTTTATTGATCAGTATATGTCTTTCTGTTTTATGAACATGTATTGCCCAAGATTGTGTGTGAAAATCAGTTTTTCTTTATATATATATGTGATACAAGTACCATCTATTGATTTTGATTACACAGGTAGGGTTTTATGAACATCCTTTCTTAGCAACAACAGTAAGATAGAGACCATATCTCCTATAAATGTGTACACATTAACTGAAACATTTCTTAATTTACTTCAGATTGTTCTAATGTGTATAAGCAGCACCAGATAAATATATTCCTATTCATACAAAACATCATATTCTGATATCTATAAGATCATGAATTTAAAACATGCCTGTTGTCCTCATGGTGTATCAAACCATCTTCACAGAACACATAAGTTTTTCCGCATAACTTGAATAGATCAGAAACTACACTTAGTCACACAAAGTTATTTGCACAACTAATTTCTGTTATTATGTAAAATTGCCAAAGCAGTTCAAAGTTCAAGTATATCTAGGTAGGAAAAAAATAATGAAAGGCAATACACTTTCAAAGTGCAGAAGATAAAAAACATCAATCAAGAAAAGCGTGACTGAATGAGAGTTGTGCTAGCTGAAAGCCCTCTGTCAGAGTGCCTAACAGCAATTCATACAGGCAAATAAAATTCCTGTATGTACTTGAAAATGTCAAATACAAATATAAATGTGAAGAAATTATTCAAACAGTATATGTGACCACAAGCAAAACAGTTCTGTATTCGGTCACTGTACTTTAAAAGTAAAATGACATAAATGAGGACTGAGAACAAAACAAACAGAACAAACCAAGAGATTCAAAAATTCCTTTGACAACTCAAAAAAGGTTAGATAAATTACTAGGTAGGCTCCTAAGAGAGGAAAAACTGCACTGACAGTAGAATTTAAAAAAAAAAAAAAAAAATGCTTGCAAGAAATTAGAGTGTCTGCAGTCATGCCACCAAGAAATACAAAATCCACAGAACTAAGCTCTTTCCACAGCTTCTACTCCAGCTCCTGCACACAGAATTCTTCTTTTTAGCAAAGAAAAATACCCAGACATTCAAGAAAAAATCAAAGATTTTGTCCATATAATTTAAAGATGGGTTCATCTGCAGAAGATAAGCCTTTCCAATTTGCACAACGAGAAGCTCCAAAGAGAACACTAAACAATATTTGAGTGCCTTAGGGTAGCATATTCAAAGTACGTGTCCATAGCAGATGCCCTAAGCATAAGACCTGCACCTCGGATTGACAACAAAGTACTCTAAATACTCCACCAATATATCCCTGAAGTGGTATATACCTGTTCCAAATGAACAAAGTGCATGAATACACATCTGTGACAGGTAGGCAATGCTTGGATGTATGTCAAGGTCCCTCAAGAAGCCAAGGCAGGAGTCTAAGTGAAGAGTTTGCGCATGAACTGGGACCAAATGACTTTTTACAGTGGTATTTAATATATATATTGTATTTAAAAATGAGTTATTTTGTGGTCTTTCTCTCATTTCAGTCCTACATCAGATGCATTTATTCTTTATAAAGCATCACATATCTGAACTAGGGGATGAGACATTAAATAGTAAGTGCTGCCTGCAAGCTATTACCAAGGAAAGTTAGGATTTACAATGTAGAATTTACTTCGGTGGTGATGATAGGTTGATAACAGAAGAAAATTTCAAGTTTTTTCTTTCAGTTAAAGGACTGAAAGATTAGGTAATTGCCTTTGGATAACTGGTATTTAATTTGGATAATTTTGTAATTGCCATGAAACTATAGAGTTTCTGAAGGCCCAAAGACTAGAAGGAACTATAAATAAAAATGAAAATAAAAATAAAATTAAAAATAAAAATAAAAGCTGTATTAAACACTGCTAACAGTAATTTCTTCAATGTCAAAGCATTGCAATGTTTTCCTACATTAAGAATTGTTTGAAAAAAGTTATGTCCCCGTCCTGCATTTTAAGGCAAGTTTCAAAAGCTCATCTCACTGTGACATTAATGTATGGTCAAAATGAAATTTTCAAACATTCTCTGAAAAGCATAAATAGCCATTAAGGATCAAATATTCTAGAAAATTCATTCATTCACCTATATCCCAGGTGCATTTCTTTAATAGATGTAAAGAGAAGGCTGCATGCTAGTGTAGACCAGAATGGAGCTTCCCCTTGCTACTACTTTGGCTGACTCCTCTGAATTATTCTAAACAGGCAGATATCTCCAAAAGACTTCAGATAACCCAACTGAAAATAGAAATGTAAGATCTGGGTGCTAAATTACTCTTACGGGCTTACTGGTAAATACTAAGTAAACACTAAACAGTGTTTGTGAAATAATAAAATAAACATCTGTGCAAGTAGCTTAGAGAAGTGGTTTTTGTGCATTCTTTAGACTGCAATCCATACAGACATAACTGAACCAACTTTAGAAGAGCTAATGTGGGACCCAGAGGGATTGTAGGAGTGGCAATATTATACCTAAACCTTCACATCGTACTGTATCTGTAGTGTGTGCTGACACGCACCTTGCAGATCAGAAATCCAGCCAATGAAGAGCAACTATTTTAATGTATTACTTAAACTTAGGGTTATAATGCAAGACCTCCAAGAATAGTTAGGCAAATAAACTCAAAAATGAGGACACATTTCCTCTGGGTTTACCCGGCATTTAGTTATGTAGATCAGGAGGAAAAAATATAAGTGGAAGTGATGCAAGGAACATATTGTTTCTTTCAGATAAGAAATGTGTTATGAATTCCTATGAAGTGTAGGGAAATGCATAATGAAAAATTATGCCATCAATAATGCAAAATGGAAGGGGAGAAATGGAACAAGTTAGGCCTGCAGCATTTTATTTATGTAAAAGAGCTCTTCTATAACCTTGTCCTGATAAACAAGGAAAAAAATGTTTAAAACATTTTTTTAATAAATCTTCATAGTTTCACTCTACTGGTGAAATAAGATATTCTGTAATTAGTAAAAGATACTGAGTACACCATTGTGTCTTTAAAAGCAGCATATATGAAAGGTTTACTTTGACAGTGTTTAAATTCAGGATCCAGAAAGGAAATATATATATATATATGTATACATATATATGTATACATATATACATATATATATACGTATATATATACATATACATATATATACATATATATACATATATATATACATATATATATGTATACATATATATATATATTTCCTTTCTGGAAATATATGTATATATATGTATATATATGTGTATATATATACGTATATATATATGTATATATTATTCCATTATAATGTTTTGTATCAGTAAAAGCACAGTGGGAGACACCCTTATTTATTTCTGGAAGTAACACTGCACTGGTGACATAATTATTCTTGTGCTTAAAGGCACACCCGTCAGAAGTACAATTGTCTTAATAACATGTATGAACCTGCCTGTAAAAATTGGGCTTGGTAAATGTGCAGTAAAAAAGAAAGGGCTAGAGTAAAAATACTACACAGACAAATTTTCAAGAAATAATGTATTCTGTTGTAGTTATTAGGAAATTCTCTTGCCCTGACTGTGTATGCCACATTCACCTATCACACAGAAGGAAGTCCCTGTATGGTAAAGCTTTGTTCCCAGAGTGGGATCAGTTGAAAGGAAGGACATAACCTAATTCAATGTCATCAGCACAGAAAGGATGAGCACAGCTTTGACAGCTTTCATTAGCAGAGGATCAAATTAGAGGGAATCCCAATTATCTGCTGTGGCTCTATTTGTGCAATGGCAAGCTAGAATAAATTTTATACAAAGAAACAAAGGTAGCAGTGTTCAGAGGAGACAAGGGCTTTTACAAGGTAAAAAAAAAAAAAAAAAAAAAAAAAAAAAAAAGTGTTGATCTTTACCATTGTTAGGACTCCCCAGATTTAAGAAGTCTGTATGCTAAAGGACACAATTATATAGTAAAGGACACAATAATATAGTAAAACTAATGGTAAGTGTAGGATCTGGCAGCAAAGTCTGGATCTTTCTTGACTCTCCTTGAATTTAAGAGTCAAAAGAATGTCAACATCTCTCTAGTTATTTATATACTGCACTTTGAAAGTTACTTTCTGTCTGAAGGAGTAAGGAATGAGGCAGCCTGTGCTCTCGGTAGACCTCCAGAGATCAGTGGAAATGGCTGGAAGCTGTAGAAGTGTGTAAAATGCTTTTTTGTGTGTGTGTGTGCCTGTTTTTTTGCTTCCTGTATAACATGGGAGTGATCTCTGTGTGCTAAGGAAGATGTTTTGTGTACTTCAGCATCGCTAGGCAGAGGTTGGGGGCTGTGTCTAATGCTGCTAATGAGCTCTGCATTGAAGACCCTTGTGGGGGATGAAAGCCATTTTTAAGTTCAGTGGAGCACCATTTTCTGAATGTAGAAATAAATAGACCAGATTTAAGGTATTGCCTTAAAAAAAAAGATAGATGAATGGGAAGGTGCCTCTGTATTAACTGACTTGCTATGAGGTTAGATAAAGGAAGAAAACAGTATTGCTTGGAACTGCTATGGTGTTATTAAAAATGGTCAGTCTGGGTACAATCTCCAGCTAAGTGCCTGAGGACAAAAAAACTGTATCATGGTTCTGATGCTAGTGTTTAATGTGAAATTATATCTTTGGCTGGAAAAGACCTCTTTGTCTGACAGAGCAGGGAGCTTTTGTTTATGATGTTTATTAGGGCTTACCAGGAAAGGTGGCTAATGTAGGGTGATAAGAGCATTACTAATTTTCTTTGACAGATGGATCTCAGATATTTTCCATTGTGAATTGTTCATTAAACTGCAATTTCTTTCATGAATTTCCTTTTCTTACAGCTATGTGATACTGATTCCACACCCGTCATATGGCAATTCTAATGCTTATACACAATGAAGCAGTATAAAGGGTGCTAAGAAAACAAGATTATAATAAATAAACATGAGGCTAAATATTTTTGCAGTCATGTTTCTTCAAACAAGCCATAACAATACACAGCCCAGAGTAATTCAAAAACACATACCTAATCCAGATATGCCTAAAGAAATTATTGACTTCTCCTACTATAATTTTTGGTTTGCCTTGATTGTAATTTCCGTCAGTATTACAGATACTACCTTCAGCTAAGCTCTGAAAAAAAGCTGAAAGACCTGCTTTTTTTGCAAAAGAATGAGTTTTGAGTGTTATAATCTTCTGTTACTACTGTCAGCAATTTGCTGAGTAGACTAAAGGAAGGACAAGCAAATATTGAGATGAGACTTTGGCTGGAGAAAATATTCCCTGTCATTCTCATCAAGAATATCAGAAAGTGTTTAGTTTAAAATAACTATAGTAAAAGAACAATTTCATGAGCATTTTTTGCTGAGATAATTATTTTAACAGGAAATCTCTGAAACCTGAAAAACCCTCCAGTTCTCAGCAATTAAAATGAAAACATTTCAGCTGAACATCTCTAAATCCTGGAACTCTTATAAACAAAATAAATGAGAATGAAAAGCCTTGGGGTAAACAAGTGACAACTCTTTTCAATTTTCATCAGAAAAAAATAAATGTTGAAATCATTTTTTTCCCACTGGGATGAATGAAAAGTATGTGAACTTGGTCTGAACTTGGCTAGGGTAATTTTTACAATGATCCCTTTCATCCAGTCAGCCTCTTGCCAGTTTATACAATCTTGAGATCATATAACTGAATATGAAGTTCAATGTCTGTACCACATCTTCCTGAAGACCAACAGCTTTCCCAGGAAACTCCCATTTTTAGCTGCAGTTTTCATAACCTTTTCATATACTTGAGGCCAAGTATAATGCAGTAGCACCATGTACCCTTCAGCACCCAGTCCTTATCACCAGACGATGCTCTCCATTACTAGATTTTGAGCGATGTTATAAGTTCCTGGAGATAATGAATGGTTTATTTTCATGTTCAGTGCTTCAGGATATTTTAAGACACGCAAATCCACTCTGCTCCTTATAAACCTGAATTAGGTAAGTAATGCTTAGTAGTAACTACTGTAACTTTGTCCTGTAGCAGAAGTGTATTGTATGACAAAAAGAGTAGTCATTGAGACAGAAAATGTGCAGTGGACTCTGTATTCATTCCTGCCTAAGCATTTGTAATCTCTAACTGTCTGCGAGTCTGCGTTATTTTCCAGTCAACTAAGGCATTTTTGTACAATTTGAGTAGATTTTTCACGTTAGGACTCAGTACCTTTTAGCAATCAATACTGTTGCCCATATACTCTTGAGTGCTTAACTCCTGCATGGTTTTCATGCTCCCCCTAACTTATTTGATTTTGCAGCATTTCTTTTCAGTATTTTTTCATTTCTACTTCAAGAGAGAAGATGATTACAGCTGTAACAGAATGTTTCAGTAGATGTCCGTTCTGCTTTCCTAATATAAATGTGAAGGTTATCTTCACTCATGACAGCTCATAATGTTGTTCTCCTGTTTTGTTTTGTTTTGTTTTGTTTTCATAAATATGTTAACTGTATAGGGAATACCAAAATATTGAGTGCAGAACAGTGAAGAATCAGCCAATAAACAATTTTTAGGAATTTCCAAAGTTGGAGAATTTGAATAAGCAAATGGTGGACTGCTCCACACATTATTACAGTCACCCTACCAGCACTGATCTCACTGTATAAATAAATATAATGTAAAACTGAAGGTGGAATGAGAGGAAACCAGGTTGCAACAGAAGAGCCAAAATGCAAAGAAAACAAAACTGGCAACATAAGATGATAAATAGAAAAGGAAGAAAAAAATAATAATAATATTTACTGAAAAGGAGTTAAAGGAAGGTCAGATTAACTTGGGGATTTATGAACACTAATATGAAAGAAGAAAAGATCATACACACATAGAGAAAAAAGAGGGTTATTAAAGTGCTTATGTACAAATGGAAAGAGCTTAGCAGCAAAGATAAGAGAGCCTTCAGCATACACACATTTAGAACTGGTGGTATTGTGGGAATAGTCCGATTGGACTAGAAAACAAGAATGAGGAGATTACTGTGAAAGGAGATTTGAGTTTTGAGGAGACGAGGAGGGAGGAAAAGAAAGGGGGATGTATGTAGACTGGTGAAATGGGAGAGTTTAACAGTATTGCAAAGAATATTTCAGGTATGATATAGAGATGTTCGAAAGAAGACTGTTGTGGGCTTTTTTTCCAGTATTCCTGAGCTCAGCAGATGAATGAACTTCAAAATCAGTGTGCAAATTGTACACAATCATAGAATCATAGAATGGTTTGGGTTGGAAGGGACCTTAAAGCCCATCCAGTTCCAACCCCCCTGCCATGGGTAGGGACACCTCCCACCAGACCAGGTTGCCCAAAGCCCCATCCAGCCTGACCTTGAACACCTCCAGAGATGGGGCATCCAAAGATTCTCTGGGCAACCTGTGCCAGGGCCTCACCACCCTCTGAGTGAAGAATTTCTTCCATATATGTAATCTAAGCCTACCGTCTTTCAGTTCAAAGCTATTACTCCTTGTCCTATCACTATACTCCCTGATAAAGAGTCCCTCCCCAACAAAGTGAGGTATAAACTTGGAAAGAGTAGTAGATGTACAACTTAACTCTGTACATAAAATAAGGAGATGCCAAAAGACCATTTATGCATTTCTACTTGTTCTGACAAGTATTATATGCAGAGTGATGGGCACATTCAGATGTATGTCTGCAAGTGTTTTACTCCTTAAGGGTCTGAAATTGACATACTAAATGCCTCAATTGCCATAGACCCCCATAGGAATGGAGGGCACTTAACATTTGAAAGGTCCTTCATTTGAAAATCAGTCACATGGGAAATATATATATATATATATATATATGTATATAAGTGTGCACAGAGAGACAGGCAGCACAAGATTCCTTAACTTTATGGAGAGGAGTCACTATAAGAAAAGATAAACTTCTTAGGAGAGTTATACATGAGGAAAAACAAGGATGTACTACTCAGAAGGAAAAAAATAAGCTTTCTTCAACTTGATTTACTTTTATGAAATATGAATATTCATTGCAGACATCTTTTAAAAAGGGCATGATGGAGAAAATGAGGGAGAAGAGCAGGAACAGAATTCAGGTGCTGCTGGATAATCAAACACAGCGCTGTGGGGCTCCTTTGCATGCCAGCCTACTCTTTCACATGCAAGAGTCATGCTTTGGAAGGATAATGTCATCTCTTGTCAAGCTTCATGGGGTAAGCAGCACATCACTTGTTCAAGCTCTTAAAATCAAGATTATATTGCTCCAATATGCAGCCTGAAGGAGATAACACTTCTTTTTCACATGGCTATTTCACAGTTGATTTTTTATTTATGAGCTGTTATAGATCTGGGAAGGAGAACCTATAGAAAAGAGACAATGCCCTGACTTTAAATGTAAATATCTGCTGCAAATTACTTTACAAACTGTACTATGATGGCTGCTACTATAGAATTTTGACCACAATTGCACCAAAGCCCAGCTAGCCTTGTGTCATGCTTCTGACAGCAGCTTGTTAGGGAAAGCAGAAAGAACTGACAAGCATGCAATGAATTTCCTGTAAGAAGACTTCCCATTTTTAGAAAAGACCAGCTCACAAAGCCTTAACGAAGGCATTGGATTTTTGTTTAAAGTTATTTTTTTTTTCTTTCTTGAATTTGTCTCACCATTTCTTGAACCCAGTTTTGCTTTTGGTGTTAAACATGTCCTATGGCAATGACTCCATGGTTTGATTATGTGCTGTGAGAAAGTACTTTGTTTGCTTTAAACTTGCCACCTGATCATTTCTTTTGGAGGCCCTGTAAATCTTACACTGTGAGAAACAATGAATAAATGTTTTCTGTTCACCTACCATATGAATAATTCATGATTTTAACGATCTCTGTCTTAATCATCTTTTTTTTTTCCTATAAAAAGAGCTCTAATCTATCAACAGAAGCTATTTCTTAGTTTTGATCTCACTAGTTGTCTTTTTTTCTACTTTTTATAGTTTCCTACATGTTTTTAGTGATAAGAGGCACCAGAACTGTACTCGGATGCTCAGAGTGGGCAAACTATTGAGCTGCACTGTTGCATAACAGTGTTTTCTGCTTCATGTGGTGTTTATTTCTTAACAATTCCTAACATTTCATTTGCTCTTTTGACTGTTGTTGAATATGGATCTGTTATTTTCATAAAAATGTCAGCTATAACTCTGACATCACTTTTTTTCCTGAGTGGCAATCTGTAGTACAGAGACTACTTGTATTTATTTATGCTCTTTTCTCCCAAATGTACTACTTTGCACTAATGAACACAGAATTTCATCTGCCATTTTGTTACATTTTATGTATTTACTCAGTAACACAAATTCCTTTCAACCAATCTGTTCTCATGAAAACACATTTTGTTAACTTAAAAAATATATATGTATTATGATTACTGAATCTCTTTATGTACTCTATACCCTCTACATCCTGTGAGTGAGATGTTTGAGAAGAATGTAGGAAAAAAATGTTGAGAGAAAAATATATATGTGTAGGTTTGTTTCTCTTCATTGAAAATCTATTTGTACTTTCCAATTTGGTATAAAGACAGTCTGTCAGTGTCCCTAGTGACCATACTGCTGGAACTATTGAAAAGGACAGATTCCTTCTATTAGAACTACTCAATGTGATGTCTAACAGGTGTTGGCTCTTTTTGTTTCTTTTTTTTTTTTTGGTGGGGGGGGGGAGGGATAGAATTTGATCTATGCTCCAAGTATGAAAAACAATATGTGTGTGTGTGTATATATATATATATATATATATGTATATTCTTAAGATGGGTGGCCTAATTTTGCAACAGATGTTATGTCATTAGCTTGAAGTCCTCTGAAACACAGATTTAATAGTCATATCATATATCTGTCACAAAATTACCCTAATGCTTATCAGCATAAGGAAATTCCTAGATAAAAAAAAAAAAAAAAAAAACATATTTTGCATTTTGAGCAAAATTCCTCTTCTATGTTGAAATTCGTAACTCATGCTAAAAACTACATAATCTGGTTTAAAGCACCATTGAAATGGGTTAACCTAGTCCATCCAAAGGCATTCTCAGAGTGGGCTAAGACAGCAGAATTCCTCTTGCTTATTTTTAGAGATTTGCATTAGAAATTCTTACAAGTGTAATAAATCACCTTGAAATGCTACAGTTGTTAAAGATATACATATCTTTAAGGTGTGAATTATCTGACACACTTTAGCAAAGAATTAATCTTACTTACCTCCCTTTAACTATATAGACCGGAATTTCAGTGACCGTAAGTGAATCTAGGGTGACTGGCTCTGCTGGAGCCCATCCCAGACTGAAAAAGAGCTAATAGAGCAGCTGTTCTAGTCTGCAAGGCATGCTAAAGTGTATTCAAAAAGATCATGTTTTCCAATCAAATTAAATAAAAGACTGAAGAAAAAAGGTGATCATCACTGATGTAAGAGGTAAAGTTTACAAAAATTAAGTACTCTAAGAATAACACTCCTTTCTTTTTGCATTCAGGCATAAATCTGAAATACTGGTGATTATGGGCTGCAGTTTAAGACATACTTGTTTCTTAATAGTTTTAATGTGCTTGTCTTCCTGCTCAGCATGAAACACATTAGTGAAAAAATATCAGATGTGGTCTTACTGGAGAATTAGTCAAATTAATTTATACAGAGATCCAGTAATTGTAAAGGAGTAACAGTATCAAAACCGCTATTAGAATAAAATTCTCTTTGCTGGGTTAGGTAGATTACAGGAGTGATCTTTGTTTCCGCTTCATAGATTCTAAATTTGATTTTACCTTACAATTTTGTGTTTGCTTGGATTATATGTTAACCTTCAATCTTAAAGAAAAGCTAGGTAGCAAGCAGTCTATAAACCTGTTGATATCACTAAAATTTTGAATAAAATTTTAGACTAAAGTCTATATTAATAAGAAAATAGTAGCTTTCCTTATTCCTTTCCTTGATTTCCTCTTTTCCAAAATATATTCTCTGGCTCAGTACACAGACTTTAGTATGTAGTATAGTCGGTTCATCTGAAATAGGATCTGAGCAGAATATTCATATCTAACACAAATTAAATGATCTCTGAAGTTAAAACACTTTTTCATAGTTGTACCACGTCTGCATGTCTGCTTTCATTCTGTCTGTTTCTACTTGCATTTCTGGTTTGGAAGGAAAATTGAAAGAATTCAGGATGATATGCTTTCCCTTTCTGACATTTTACTTCCTTCATTTTTTTTTTCACTTCCATTGACTTCCTTTACACCAAACAAAGCTTGTAAGCATGAGGATCCATTTCCATCCTGCCTTTGCAGACCTGAGATATAAGTAAAGATCAAACACAGTTCTAAGAAATATCTAGTTGAACTACAATTTTATTACAGAAACAGGTCATTATTCTATGTCTGCAGAGTGCTTTTGAATGTCAGTGAACAGTTGTGCACCTGCACTGGAAAAAAAAAAAAAAAAAAAAAAAAACTTTTTTAAGTGAAGGAAAAGTCAGTTACCTTAGTCAATAATATCTGCCAGAGAGGCCTTCTGGCATCTAGAAATTTTCTATAAAAATGTTCTTTCTGCAGCAATGGAATATCTTAAACTGGTACTTTCTTTAATTTAGAGTTACAGTGACTTTAAAATTTTGTAAATATTTTAAGAATGAATTCAGACATTCATGTTAACACTTTTTAATTTTCATTAAAACAAAGCTTCCACTCTCATTTCTACATCAAGACAAAAAAAAAAAAAAAAAAATTGTATTCTTGGAAAGATCTTTTATAAATGTATTTATTTATTTCAAATTTATAAATTTCTTTCAAAACTTAGGGAAGAAGAAGACATCAGTGGAGATAGCTGAGAAAAAAAAATAGAGATTCAAAACACTAAAGAGAACAGACTGTTAAAATTCACATATATTAAACAAACATAACATAGTGAATGAGAACAAATAAATTAAAGCTAAACAATAAGTTTCATAGTTACATGTAAAATGAATCACCAGAGTTAGGGGACCTATTAAATGCTGTTATTGGTGGGAGATGATGTAGTAATCTTGAAATGTAGTATGAATTTTTCTTTTTGCTATTTAAGAGAACTTGAAGGAAACCCTCTAGAAAATGAATTCTATTATTCTAGAGAAAAATAATGTTTTCACTTTCACTAGTGAAAAAGGAAAACAGATCATACTTATCCAGGAAAACAGCAATTTATAGAATAATCAACCTCAAATTCTGAACTTTTGACATCTAGAAAGATAACAATGAAGTGTTTCAATTTTTTGTTTGCAAATTTAGGGGAAATTAAGAAGCAATAAAAGTTAGTTTGGAGTTCAGTTCAGGAGTTGGACTTGATGATCCTTATGGGTTCCTCCCAACTCAGGATTTTCTATGATTCCATGATTAGAGGTGGCTGGTGGTACTCTTAAAGGTGATGACAGACAGGGAACTAGACACCTGGCTAAAATTTCACAGTGCAAAATACCTTTATAGAGAAAACATTGCTGCCAGTATCTAAATCCTTTTGGAACTGTCGAATAATGTGTAAGTTCCAGGCAGCACTTAGAAATGTGAAACAGGGTAATAATTGCCATGAATTCATGGAAAATAGATCACAGACAGCCAAGATTTTCAGATTATTAAACAGCTTGACCCCTGGAGGAACATTTGAGATATTTTGTCAAAATGAATTTTAAACATCAGAAAATATATCTAGTGAACTGTATCTGTCCCCTTGCTTAGCAGTATAACCTGCAAGAAGCGTAATCTGGCTGTTCCCTGAGGCCTGTGTCTCTTTTCTCAGCTGATTCTTGGTGCAGAACTTGTTGACTCAAAATGATTGTATGGCATAGAATTGCCTCCTGATTTATTTCTTTGTTATGTGCCACTACTCTGATGGAAGTATTTTTACTGGGAGCCTTTCAGTTTATGCATTTGATATCTGGAGTAGATATGGAGAATTTTCAGTTTACGTGGTTTGCGTTTTAGTCTGGTTTCTGGAGTAATCATAGAGTATATGATTATGCTGACAGTTTGTCTGCTCCTTTCCGACATATCTTTAATATAACAATTGTGATTAATTACAACAAAAATCCCAGAGCAACTAAGATCTTAAAATCTGCCAGAAAACAAAGGAGAGAAGAAAGAGACCTTCAACACTTGAAAGCCTGCAGTGAAAATTTACCTTTTGTTAGATACCAGAGAATAAATGTGAAAAAGCAAGTAAGACAAAGTTTCATAAATCTTTTCATGTAACCACTCCGATTATTTTATTGAATATATTACTACATTTTTATATTAAAAAATACAAAATGTATGTGGATCCTTTGTATCAAAAGTAGAAGTAAATATATTTATTTATAAATTTGTGTCTTTTTCTTTTTTTTTTTTTTGTTATAACAAAATACCTGGTTTCTGCTTGGAACATTATAGCAGAAAATAAACTGATGTAAATCCAGTCACAATGAAGGGAAATTGACATCGTATCTCCCCATTTCTTGGGAAATAAATTATGCACAAATGTGCATACAGCAAACAAACCTTCAGCCCATTCTAAATAGAGCAATACATACAGTATTTTTAATCTCCAGAAGTTGAAAATAATACGCTAGGGAAAAAAAAAAAAAAAAAAAAAAAAAAAAAAAAAGAGAGAGAGAATTCCACATATTCCTCCACAGTAAATTTGCTGGTCGTTGTAATTATTTTCTTTTGCATATGCTGCTGATTAGCTGCCAAAAAGCAAAAAGCAAAGTGACAGATTAAATTTCTCTGGAATTGCAAAAATCTTTTCTAACTCTTTGGATATGCTTCAGAGTCTCTTGTCAGATTAAAAACCTTATGTTCTTAAAGCATGAAAACCATGAAATAAAACTTGAGTGATTCTGTCACCCTGAGGACTTACTACAGTCAGTAACAGCAGTCTTGATCTGACAAAAACTCAGACAAGCAAGGCCACTGAAATATTCCCAAATGTTAATTTTTAGTCATTAATTAAAAAAAGGTTTAAATTTTTAATTTTCATTTTTTAAGTATTACACAGAAAAGCTGATCCAGAAATATTAAGTCTCTTGAGTTCTAATATATATTTTGAGCAGTGAGACAGGCTACTCAAACCAGCCCAACAAGACTTTCCATAACAAAGAACATCCATTCACATCCCCCACTGCTTTGGGAAACATGCAGGACTACTACTACATCAGTGAGTATGGTTATCACTGTGACTCAGAAGATCTGAACCTATCTTAACTACAGCACCATCCTCTAAAGAAAAGAGATTTGGGTGGATTAAGATATGAAAACAAAACTGAACTTTTATGAGAATGACTTCTTAATTGCAATTTTCTACTGCAGGTGTGTTCACAATATACCTGTGGGATAGTAAATCAGGTGGTAAGGGGCATAGAAATTATAGTGTGATTTACTTCTTGTTAGTTATTGGAAATGAAAACTGAAGAGTGGTGAACCCTTCAGGTACCATCACATGGTCTCTGTATGATTTTGTTCCACTGAAATCTTCAGTGAAAGCATTTGAAAAATTGAAAATGATTCATGTGTTTGTGTTTCGTCTTCTCTGCAGCTGAGTATAGCAACAATAATTATAATCTGCAGTTCAGTAAGGTCAATGAAGTTGTTCTATTTACTTCATGGGGGATGGAGCACCTTTTACTGAATGAAGATCTAACCTTATGTTTAAACTGAAAAGCAATAGAGAATTTGAAGGCAATTGGGTCTGACCCAAGCTCTGCAAATGCAGAAGATCTGTGTATCATGTATGCTTTAATATTCTATGAAGCTGACCTCACCAGGTGCTTCAGCATTAAACAAGGCTTACATGCTTGCTTAGCTTTAAACTTGCTTTGCCCTTTAGCATTTTACAAAATTTGGACCAGTGTGTCGACAGGATCGATCCCTTTTTCTATTGAAAATGCAAAATACATGTTAAGAACAAAATCAAACAGGTCATGGCAGCTGACAGAAAGGCAAAACCACAAGCTGTATAAAAATGACTGGCAGGATATTTCTGATGTTGTCACATCACCAAAAGCCTTATAAAGCTTTCAGGCTTGCACAGTGAGCAGTACCATCTAACGCCAGCTAGATCTCTGGGACTGCTCTTCCCCTTTTTTAGTGTAATTCAGAGGCAAGTTAGGCATTGTTCAAAAGACTCCAGTTTGCTCTTTTATTAATTGCCTTTTTCCAGACAACTTCAATTCACAGAAGACAAGGGCCCCTTTCTTAACAATGTTGCATATTTTATCCTCCCAAATTGTTTAGCAAATCCCTTATTCTGTCATAAGTTTTTCATTTCCCCCCTGGCATTTCACCCACTATATTATGGGCATCATCTGAGGATTTAAATCCAAAAGCTGTTACTGTGTCTCCAAAGCCTCAAATCAAAATTGAAGGATGTAGTTCAGCTGTTCTTCTATAAATATGCAGCAATTTTAAAGAAATAAGGGTCAAAGCAGAATCCCAGAGAGCATTGCAATAACCTGCACTCACTATATTTAACTAGAGACATGAAAGCTACTTAGTTTCAAGGAAGCATTTAAGTATTACAAATGATGAATTTACAAATTCATGAATTATTGATGAAATAGAAACCTCTCTGGAATTTGAGTAACTTTTATTTGAACATAATTCCCCATATTTGTGTACAGGAATCTTAACAGCATTTTTCAATTTCAGTTTGGGATTTTGGATACAGCAAGAGACTCTCATTTTGTAAGCATCTGGTGAATTTGCATTGCAAGTATGTTTGCACAAGGGGTTGTGAGTTTATTGACACCATTGTCAAAAATCCTCCAGCTCACAACCACATCCACTTTCCCTCTATTCATCCTGCTCTGCTCAACAAGGTGGCATCTGGTGTACAGATGTATCCCAGGGGTGTGTTGGCATGTGGATCAAGCAGGTGGGACAAGCACTATTTGGAAGAACTATGAGGCTTCCATGAAGCCTAGATTAATACAAAGGACCCACAGGAAGGTTGTAATTCCCAGAAACCAGTCATGTTCAGGACCAGCACAGACTGATTGTGCTGGTCCCCAGTCATCCTTCCTTGCTGGGTATCTGTCAAAGATCTATTTTGGTAAATCATTTGAATCCTTCTCCTAACAGGCAAAGTGACTAGTGAAAGAAAACTTGTACAAGTAACTATTTTTAAACTCTTGTTAGCACAAAAGAAAATGGAGTCATGATGGGAAAATAATTAATAGTAATCAAACATTATGTGAGCAGGAAAACATTTCACTTTCTTCACTCATTTGAGAATTGTTTCTGAAAATGACAAACACCTATCACCTAGCTTCATTACTGTTGAAAGAAGCCCATCAGGACAACTCACACACAAACACAATATTGAGACTTGCCTCATCCTCAACATGACAATTACTCTCCCAGTGCCCTCAGATTTCATTCTCATAAAATATAATTTGTGGTTAAGTCAAAACTGTCTAGAGAAATCAGAAAAGTTGGAGATTGTTACCCTTATGGTATGTAAAGTAGTCATTGTTGCAATTACTTGAATTCAGAAAAACTATACCAGTCTGATTTTCTACCCTCCCTCTTCATTCCAGATCATGTACTAATGCTTGTATTTCCAAATTTCATTTGGAGCTTTAGCCTTTAAAGTACAAGTCTTCATTGTTCACTAACAGTTCACACATCAGTTAGATAGACCAGAGCTTCTTGTTTGTATTGTCAGGCCAAAAACAGGCTGCTCTGCTAATCAGGAAGAACTTGACCGCCCAAAGTCACAAGGACATCTAAGACTACAGATGAGTTGTGCACACTACAGGATGAAACCATCCCATTCCCACTAGCAGAGACATTTTTACAAAAGAGGTACTTTGTTAGGTTGTAAATCCCAACTGTAACATGACTACCCAGCACAAAATGAAGGCTGATTGCAATCCGCCTGCTCTTTGCAATCCTTTTCACCCTTCATAACAAAGCTCTCCTGAACTGGTAGCTATGGAGAACATCGTTTGCATCCAGAAAAAAACCTGTATGGATACAACCACAGTGACTTGTAAGATAAAGACAAAAAAGAAGAAGCCGTTTTTTTGTTGTTGTTTTTTGTTTGTTTGTTTGTTTGTGGAGGGTTTCACATTATAGTTTTATCTTGAGACTTAGTAGGACTTTCAGTGAATGCTTATTGTAAAATATGAACAACTTCTATATTAAATCTGAAAGAACTCTCTCCCTTGGGTCTTTTCATCCTCACTGGTGAATGGCCTGGTAAAATTTACCTTGCATTACATGTTTCAGCTAGCATGTCATGTATTTCTGTCCCAATGGGGTAGCCTGGGAATTTGATGGCTTCCTAGGACATGAAGGAAGACCAAAGTTTTCACCATTCCTTTTGCAGTCCCTCAGACCACCTTTGCCAGCCATTGAGAGGAAAAATGATACTGTTCTTTGGTGAATGGATAGATAGAGTAATATAAGGAATATGAAATAAAGAGAATAATGGGGAAACATGTATCATAAGTCCTCTCAGACCATAACAGCAGAATTAGTTTTCTTCACACAGCAAAATAAAGGAAAAGGAGATAAGAGAGGAAGTTCTTGTAAGGACAAAAGTAAAACATTAATTTAAAGTCTCATGTCTGTGGTACAAGAACTAGAACAGATGTTTGCCATTTCTATCCCATGGCTACCCAACCATCTGCAGATCATGGTGACCTCAAGACCGGCTCAAACCACTTGCAGAACCATACCAGCAACTCTGTAACACTGACTGCAAGATGCAGAGCATATATGCCACTGCCTCCAGCAGTGGCAGGCACAGTTACCAGCAGGATACGTTACCTAAAAAACAAATCCCTTCAAGTTTTTGGATTTCTTTTTACTGTTTTGAACAGCATATGAACTAAATCATAGGGGATAATGACCTATTTTAAAGTAGGTAAGAATTAATGGAGGAAGGAAACAGGTAAAAACTGATTAGGAAGGGGTCTTTGGCACTGTCTGATATAATTAGCAGGTCCAGTATCCTATGAGATGCAACTTCCCATGCCTCCCCTGTCCACAAATGCCAAGTCAGTAACACTCTCAGGGTGGGGTAGTGCAAGTGAGACATGTCATATCTAAAGGTTTCTCAAGAGAATGTCAAA
The DNA here is from genome assembly GCF_011077185.1 of Oxyura jamaicensis. Taxonomy (NCBI): domain Eukaryota; kingdom Metazoa; phylum Chordata; class Aves; order Anseriformes; family Anatidae; genus Oxyura; species Oxyura jamaicensis. The sequence goes on along the minus strand of NC_048894.1, from coordinate 11,620,806 downwards.
AGTCTCAGGTAGATCAGTAAGCCTTCAGCAACAGGATTTTTGAAGTTTAAGATGTGTATATCACTAGGGGTATACAAGATTTCTGAAAGCAGCATACAGACAAATATAATGCTGTTTTTATAGTCCACATGTTAGACTTTTATAGTTTATATATCCACATCTGTGCAAAACTTAGCAAAAATCAAAATCAGATATTGTTATGATTGCTGCTGTATAACATGGCTCTCTATAGTGTGATGGTCCATTAAAAATCTGTTTGCCCTTATTAATCTCATAGTTTTCATCTTAAAGAAAGAAATGAAAGCCTAAGAATTTAGGAGCAGTCAACAACTCCTCCACTTTTTCTGGGACCTCTCAGTTACAAATCAAAAACCCTGAGAAAAAATAAATAAATAAATAAATAAATAAAATAAAATAAAATAAAAAGATTAGCTAGATACTATCTATTTAGAATGCCTTCTGAGCATTCCCAGTCCTGAAAGCAAAAGAAAAAAAGTTCTAAGCAATTAACATTATATTCACAGAATTACCATGCATGACCTTTCCAAAACATTTTCAATAGATATTATTGTTTGTAACATAAAAAAAATAAAAGTTCCTCACATAGTAGTATGCCACATCCAAGCCCCTGAATAGATTTGATTTTCTTTGTCTTTTTCAAGGTGGCATAGTGACTTGCTGGTGAATGGCATTCTGCCATTTTAGAGCAAAGCAAAACTTAACAGGTCAGCTGTTGTCCAAGGTGGTTTTAGGCAGTAACTTTTTGATTGATATATAAAGAAACAGCTCTGAATTACTGTAAAAAAAATAAATAAAAGTAAAAATGTTGGAGGGAGGAACATATTAAGGAGTCAATTACACTGTCGGAGACAAAGATGGAAAAACTGCAGATTGTGGTAATGTATTTTAAGGTTATCTCATCCATGTAAAGGCAGTTTATAGAATATAATGTAGATCTTCCTGTAGCTTGAATATTAAATTAGACAGTAGTTTTCCATTAACTGTATATGATTTGATGGAGAAGCATAACTTGTTTCCATAGAGTAGTTTTACAAACTACTAGTTTAAGACCAAGCCAAGCTATGGAGCAGACCATAGGCACACTGGTCTTAGTTTAGGCTCAAGACAGTTAATTTTTATTTATTTATTTATTTTTCCTAAATGATGCACAGTTCAGGAATTAGCATGGGTTTGAAACCATTTCCCAGAGGAGTTTAGATTTTGCTACCTTGTTTTGGGGTTTGAGAGGATTTAATCAATTGGATACAAAGCATACCATGGAGTGAATTGACACTGAGGTCAGAAAATGCTCCCATTTTATTTGGTAGAATGGATATTGTATAACAGAACTACTCATTTGTAAATGTATGTAGATAATCAGAATAACTTTTGCAGTGTGTTAGGGGTTAAGTCAGTATTGTGCATGATAATTTTGCTTGAGATGACTTCCCAAGCATAAATGTTTTGGCTGGTGGCTCCATTCATTCTTTGGTCGAACACTGTATAATTTATCCTTTTGTCCTTCACCTATTTGCAAGATGATTCCCATGCTATGTTTCTAGAGAGAAACAAAATTACACTGCGTCACTGAGTCTAGAATGACAAATTTCCAGGCATTCAACTTTACAACCCTTCTTATTAAATGAAAATTCTGCACTGAGAAACTACTATTTATTCAATAATGTTTGCTTAATTTCTGTTTTTATCGTATGAAGAGGAATTCTGTAGCTCTGTTTATGGTATCAAATGCTCTGATTTTTCATAATTAAGAGCTTTGTTTGTCAAATTGTTGATTTTTGCACATCACAGCAATGGAGAGAACAGTGCTGTGTTTATGCATGGAAGATGTTCACAGAGAATGCAACTGCAGGCTGTTGATGTTTGTACAAACTGTAGCTCTCATAGCAGAATCTGGGGTTATATACTGGGACATCACTGTATAAATAATACTCATTCCAAATTTTCTTCTCCTCTTTCTTTCATTTGAATAACGACCTCAGAACTATAAACACATTTCCTGCTTGATTTAACCCTATGGTTTTGTTAATCTGGCACCTAGGATTATCCAATTAGCATGTGAAGCAGGAATATTTTCATTCTGGGACCTGGATGAAAAGTTTGGCCCATTAAGTTAAAATGACCTTTCCACAAAAAGAAACAAATAACAGAAGAAAATGTTTTCAATGTGTTACATGTGTACAATGAGGAGTAGTACCTTCTACAATTCTTAGTTCTTTAAAGAAAAGTAAAGCATACCTGGTGCCTTTCTGCTCTGTGCTCTTAGAGGGAGAAGATGATCACACTGATACTTTTATTTTTGCTTGTTCAAGCAGCTCCTGAATTAACTTAATTCATCTACTGCCTTCTTCCTGCAAATCTCTTGTTTGAACCATAATAAAGCCGTGCACTTTCATTGAGATTTCTTAAATTTATGTGTCAGCCAGGGAAACTGATTTAGTTTAATTCCAAACATTCATGCTGATGATGCTAATGATAAGAACCCTGAAGAGCTAATTAATAGCATGATGTGGTTTTATGACTTCTGGTATGCATTTGAATAGGGTGCATTCACAAAACACATTGAAATGTTATTCTTACAGACACTCTCCTCTCTTGCTACATATAGAGGTCTATATATAAAGATAGGTTGGTTGAAATCAATGAACAGCACAGGACCTACCTGTCAATTTTCCTGGAAATTTCCTGGAAAAAGTCTGCCTAAAACTTTGTGTATTTAATTAATGGAAATTAATATTCTCTCAAGCCCTTTCAGAGGAGACGTTCTGAAAACTACAGTTGGTGACAGTCTCCCACGCACATGTAGCTGTCTTCAGAACTGTCCATAATAGAATTCTGACTCTCTGTAAAAGTTTCAAAGAATGTCTCAGTTCTTCTAGATTCTGCTTTAGCAACCACCCTTTCACTAAATTAATCGGCTTTGATCACTTCCTTTATTCTCTGACATGATTCTTGCCAGTGCTTATCGTGAAGACTGAATTCTGAAATCCAGTCAATGCTGAACAATCTCATCTACCCCATATTTTTCATGCTAATATATATATATATATATTATCCTGCATATTCTTTCATATGGTTTTGAAATGTATTCACACACAGAGCTTTCGTTTCTTATAGGAGATACCTCAGTTGTTTAATAGACCTTAGTATTAAGCAATTTCTTAATGGCCAAAAATTTCCTTAATTTCTGTTTTCTGTAGTTAAGACACAGTGAACAAGCATTAAACAATCATTCACTGGAACATTAGAGTTCTGAATATGTGCTTTGTCTGATGGCAACTTAACATGGAATAAATTGAATTTGCTCTCATAAAAATAACTATAATAAGAGTATAGTAGAATGAATTAAGCCTATGCTTCCTATCTTTTTTCTAAAGTCGTCATGTGAGTCAAATTTTCTTCTTCTTTTGTGTTGTGTTTAATTATCTTACACTAAAATTTATGTGTTTCAGAGTACTGATAAATACTGCTATTCAATTTTACACCTGAGGACTGAGAGGTCTGCAGCAGGGAGAGACATTACCTGTCCTTGAGAAGACAGATAAAGAGCTTTTGCAGAAGAGGAAATCAAAACTGTCTTTACAGATTCAAAATCAATATATAAATATAGAAGTATTTCTATTTATAAATTTATTAAATATGACTACATGAAATCATGGGTACCCTGCTAGTGATTTTCATGGCAATGGTTATCTCTGTCCATATGGCTATACATGGAAAATTGTGGAAGACATTCTGACAATAGTATCAGTTTGAGTAATTGGACAGAATATATGGTGGAAATATTGCCATGGCTGCTCAGGTCCCAGTCTTCAAAGAAAAGCTGGTGTATCCCTGATTGACTATGCCAAATACTCATCCACATGAGTTAATTTGAGATACAATCATTCTATTCAAGCTTTAACTGATATACTGTAGCATTAAAGTAAATAATTTAATAGCAAAGTTCTAAAGAGAAGATTGTACAGGAAAATTACACCAACATAGATTAAATTATATTTTTTCAAAAATAAATGTCATGTAGTTTTAGATCAGTGTAGGTCTCCAATTTCAAAGTAACAACTAGCATACACAGCATTTTAAATTTTCTTTTATTAAAAAAAACGTGTTTGAAATTCAGTTAACTGGAGCTTTATATTTCCAGCATCAACTTTTTAAAAATCATCAATAAACATTAGAGGTTGCTAGACTATCTGTATAGATTCCTCAGTTTTACAAAACACTGCAAACCTCTTTTTTGAACAGTGTGCAATGTTAAAACCTGTGCACTTGCACTGATATTTCATATATTAATGTGTCAGCCAGGGTAACTGATATACTTTAAATTCCAAACACTAATGTTGATGATGCTGTGATAGGAACACTGAAGAGTTAATTAATAGCATGTTGTGGTCTTATGAATTCTGATATGCATTTAAATAGACTGAAATGCACGCTTAATGTTACAATAGGGAATTGTATATTTTTTTTTACAAATAAGATGCCAATACTAGTAGCTAATCTTTAGATTATGCTGACCTTTGTGGTCAAATTGAGTCAAAGTCACCTGCATTTTCGTGACCAATATATGTCCCAATTCATAAAAAAAAAAAAAAAAAAAAAAAAAAAAAAAAAAAAAAA
>NC_048894.1:11599632-11616068 GCF_011077185.1 Oxyura jamaicensis | reverse complement strand
AAAAAAAAAAAAAAAAAAAAAAAAAAAAAAAAAAAAAAAACTTCCTGAAACTTCCTGATATTTCCTGAAAGCATATGTACATTATCATATTTTTAAATTAACTGTACCCCATCTAGAGTTAGACCATAAAGATGGCAATGGAGATCTGATTCATTCCGACATTCTTCTATTTTCTGTTTTATTATCAGTATAAGCTTTAATTATTCTTCAATAATTGAAATTCTAAGTTTGGTTTGTTATCTTGAGCTTTGGAGAGGATGATAGGTAGCCTAATAACTATTTTTTTGGCATTTTGGTGAATGTTTAATATTTCTTAAGATCTTGCAAGCAAAAGACTGTAGATATTTTTTATTATTTTAGTAAATATTTTTATTTTAGTAAACATTTTTTATTATGCTAAACTACTACAGAAGTTTTGTTTCTTGGAGATGTCATTCTGAACTGAAAGTATGAGTAGGTGGTATAACAGATATGTTTAATTTGCATTAAAGATTTTCTGGTACAATTATTCTGCTATTTTGTTCATACAGTCTTTTTTTTATAAAATACTTTTTCATAGGTAAATCTCAGAAAGTACCCTTCTTTCATTCCTTTTTCGTCATTTAACATTCTCCATTCTGTGTTAAACCTTGTGAGATAGTAAGATAATTTATAAATGTGAATCAGTTCTAATATTAGTATATATTTATTTTGCACAGTTTTGCAACTATGAAATACATATTGATGTATTAAAAAAGTAAGTAGAGCAGTCCTGGAAAAGACTTTGACTTTTTCTTCTTCACTGGAGCATCTATCTCTTTGTCTTCAGTTTCTGTAATCAGCTGTTAGAACAATACTTTAAAAAGCTGTTTTTTATCTTTGATGATCCATAAAGCACCACACTTCAGCAAATTATTGTTTAATAAGCTTGTCACAAGGACCTAAGTGCCAGGAAGTTTCATTAGTCATTATATAATGGATTGATATTCACTGGTGCAGAAATCACAGTTCAAAATTTTACCTTCATATACCAGAATTTAAGGTTGATGGTTTTGAAAAATATGATGCAGTGCTGTTCTGCTTTAAGTAGGAAATATAATCTTTATATGAAACTTTTTCATTAGGTTTTTTTTTTTTGGTAAACTAATACTTTACTTCACTCTTTTTTTTTCATTCTTTGTTACACAATTGAGTACTTGACTGAAACCTGAGTTATTTGAGCTACTTCTGAAGTGGTTGGCACAGTTGTCCTAATTTGTACATCATGAATGATCAGCAACATTAATGGAGACTGGTTTGTTCTGTCTCAGAGGAGGACTTTTCTTAGTAAATGCTGCTCCTCTGGGTGTATTACATTAAAGGCTGGCTTTCACATTCCCGTGTAAAGTGAAACCCAATAAATCCAGCAATAAAAGACATGCTTCATCTTCTGAAACTAGCTTATTATGAAAAATGTAAATAAATCTTTGTCCAATAAATCTGTGTATATGCTGCTTTGATGGCACTTACTGCCTGATTGAATTGGCTTTATTTTATTTTTTACAATAAATACATAATATTTAATATTTGTGCCTCTTCATTTTCACCATTCATACTGGTGTTTCATAGAAACCTGCCTTAAAATTAAACCTCAGTTTTAGTACTTTTAATCATTGGCATCTGTGTAGTACTTTCCAAAATAACTTCTTTCCTACTGGCCTGGAGTGGTCCTGCCATGAGCATGCAGCATCAGCATGGTGAGGAGCTGGGAGTTCTGAACTGATAGCCTCCGGGTAGACTGAAAGAGCAATTTATTCCTTCATTATTATACATAGATAAAGGCAGGTTTCTAATAGAAAGCATGTCCAGGAAGAAACATCAACATAAATCCTAACTTGTCTTTGGTGCCTCCAAACTCCCCGAGGATTCAGAAGTTGTGCCAGAAGGAGATTGTGTGGGATTTTGTTGTTGTTGTTGTTGTTGTTGTTGTTTGTTTGTTTGTTTTCTGTAAAAGTCTGAGAACACAAGTTATTTATCAGTGCAGGCCAGCGTAAATCATCCTTTGATCTTGCCAGATCCCCATTCCACCCTTTGAAAGAAGTCCATCCTATTGCACAGCCATGTGGAAAACAAGTCATTAATGGAAGTCATGGGAACAGGTACATTTGTCCTTAAGAGAAGGGAAAAAGGCAATGGAGAAAAAAAATAAATGCAGGTGGGAGAAGGGAAGAGGAAGCACAAGAGAAAGCAGCTCCCAGTTCTATCGTGAACACTCGCCAAGGCTTTCCTCTCAAGCCCAGCCACTTTTCCTTTCCCCCCTCAAGGATGGGAACAGCTTTCATCTTTCTTCTTCCTTTTCCACCTGTTGGAGCTTGCTTGTCCCCAGAATATGAAGGAGTTCAGTTCAGAGTGTTGCTAGTTAGGTGCTGTATTATAGATCACTTTGATCTCCATTTAGCTGTACCTCATTAGAGGAACATGCTTTGTTTAAGTAGAGATGAGGTTATTCATAAGTAATTCAGTGCCACTGAGAGAAAAATCAATTGTAGGAACATTAAATTTTCATTAAACATGTTAAATGTAACCTGACAGTCAAATGGTCTCCAGTCATATGGGCTTTACTGCAATATTACTTTAAGTAACAGATGAAAGAAGGGTTAGGTGGTGAAGAATACTTTGCATATGCTTACAAGAAAGGATAAAAGTGGAGTATTTCTCCATTAGCATTCACTCAGCAGGTATCTTCTTCAATTACTTGTGGGGCCATCTGCACTTCTGTATATACTGTGAGTTCGGAGTGAGTAGTACATGCAAGACGAGAGCAGATTGGAGCTGTCTGGGCTAAGAAAAATCAGACTTTCATATTTCTGTAGGATATGACACATTTTGAAGCTCCTGTAGGCCTGAGAAAATCATACACCACAACGCCTTGCACTCCATTCTTTCTAACCTCACAAGGACTTTTCCACCTTTCTTTTAATCATTTTGACATGATTTCCATATCTTCCAGTCCCATAACATTGCTCCCATCCCACTCAACACAAAAATTTCTAGATGTCTTCCCCAGCTTTATTCTTATCTTTACTCACCCAGTCACCTAGTTCGTGGTCCGTACTGCCTTCACAGCAGTTACGTAGTCCTCAGTCCCCTGAGAGTGCCAACATCATCCCCAATTAGCTGTACCCCGACCCTGCTCCTACAAGTCAGCAGTACTTCAGCTTGCCCACCTCCAGGCTGGTTCCTCCCTCCATAGCAGCTGCCTCTTCCTCCTCCCTCCCGCTGCTGCTCCCGACTCACATTAGTGCCCATGCCTTAGGCAACTGCTCCTCTACTCCAGGAGGAATCGCTCCTGTTCTTATCTAAGGCTTTTATTTCTCCCACAGAGCAAGCTGCAGGTAATTTTTTTCTGTAGGAAGTTACGCTGCTGCCACAAAATGTACATCCCTCGGCTGTAGCATGGAGTGGTAGAGCCTCTCCCCAGCCTGTGGCACCAGGTAGTGAGGAAGGCTGTGACTGTCTTCCAAATAGAGCTTTTCTGACAGAGCACCACCATCATTAAGCTTGTACTGGCTGTGGTTTATGACATGCCCAGAATCTCCCAGCTGTCCTTCCCAAGTTTATCATGTACCAACATGTATCATGATCCTATTAATTTGAGTGTTAGGTTTTATTCAGTCAGTTATTGCCTGTGATCTTTCATTTCTACTTATCTATCAGAACTAACTGGCTGCTTTTCAGAATAGGATGTATGTATGTGGCACATCTTTCCCCGGTTCCTCCCATACATCAGTATGTAGCAGTCAATCAGGCACAAGTATGAGAAGAATCTGAGCTTTATTTTACAGTTGCTGCCAGTCTCTTTTGTTCTGATACATTTGCTTAAGCATGGAAAATGACGTTGTAGAAGTACAGGAAATCTGATTAGATATATTACTGCTTTTCCTGCCTTCCCAGATAACTGCAGTCATGCAGCTATATCATATGTGAGTAGTGTTACTTACCTGTTCTTGCTTTAGAAAGACTACAGCAACTGTTTTTCAGAGCACGTTCATGCTGAAGTTTGCTCTTGAATTCTGCAGGAGAGAAAAGAAATGCACATGTCCTGTCATTTTTACTGTCTTCTGCCTAGATAGTTTCTTGTAAAAATATTTGATTTTGATCTTGATTCACCAAAATTAAACAGAAAATGCAAGTGTATTATAAAAGACACTCATTGGCTTGTATAGAACGAGGCAGTAGTAAATGCACCTCTTTGCACCAGAAGTCTGTCTTTTTAATGCTACTACTCTCTCTTTAAAATAAAGATAGCAAAACGGGTTAGATTCACATGCAGACCATCTTGAGTGCTAACTTGAAAATTTAAAAATGTTCATTTCAAATACAACAACAGTGTTGTATAAATGATGTCAGGCAGTTTCTGTGTATTATCCAGTGTTTCACTTTTAAAAAAGCTGGAAGCAGCTTTAAAAACAAAACAAAACAAACAAACAAAAAAATCTCTTCCACTCACAGAAATCTTTTATGGAACCAAAATCTTCTATTTGCATGTATAAATCAGGCTTTGAGATAAACTGTCAATTGACATCAAGTCAAGTGGCATAAAGAATTCAAACCAGACTGTTGTCCTTATAACATCATTATCTATCCAACTACTCCTTTTTGAGAAATTCAGTGGCAAATGTTTTATATTTTCCCATGTGTTCCTAAGTATTGTTTCCAGTGAGCAGCAAACCCTTGAGTTTCACAGGATCAGTAAGAGCTAACAGGCAGTTGAACCCTGAGTGTCACATATGGCACTGCAAACTCTTTGCGCCCTGACTGCCTGGTGAGGCAGTCTGAGGAAGACTGTCAAATCTTTTGCCTGCTAAACACTTTCAAATGACCAACTGAATGACACTATTAATACACTGTTCCTACAAATAATTGCTTTTACACACTGAAAATAAGGATGTTATGCATACACTAGCTTGAACATGTTTTTCAATTTAAGAATGTGCTACTTTTGCTCCTTCCAGCCTGTTTTAATGCTGACCTCCCCAGAGAGTTTCTAAATAGTTATATGATTGTCAGTTTGGGAAAGCAGCAGAATTTCTGGCACCCCAGAGGCAATGAAGATGTCACAGCAGGTTCAATCATTACTGCTTCAAAAAATGTTACAAACTTTTGATGGATGACATTTCAGAGACTGAAGTTATGTCACTTACTTAATTTGCTTTTAAGGACAAAAGAAGGTGGGATTGTTTTTTTGTCCTTGTTTATTGTTACTTAACAAATAAGCTTCTTGACACATTCCACTATATTTATCATTGCATTGTTTAAGCGATTAAGAGGTAAAAGAGAATCCCTTGTAGGCTAATAGGAGTTTCTTTCTGTTTTGTATCCAGGAAAATTAATTAGTACTTGCAGTCCTCAGCAGAGAAGAGCATCTCACAAGAGAGGAGAGGACTATCCAGCAGTGCTCTGCAGTGGCCTCCAATCAGCAGAGAATTTGTGAGGGGATCACTTTATTTGCCACAGTTTAGATTCATAAATTAGTTTTACATAAGCTAAAACTACTTGCTTCCACATGAATGGAGGATAAGAACAGAAAGAAAGGTACATTGCATCCATCTTCTATAAGCATCATAGCACTGTTACTAGTCATCTTCCAAATACTTACTTTTTCATTGTGCTTGACAAATTCCTAGGTCACTGATCACTGATTTTTTCCAAAATTCTTATCTGATAAATTCTTTTTTATTTTTATTTTTTTTTTCATTTCTATGGATAGTGAGTGAAAGCTGAATGAAAGTTACCAGGATCTGGACTGTTAAAACTTTGTGTTGGAATGATAGAGGTCATTTTGATAATGAGAATGTTGGTATTTTTATGTTAATCCTGGACAGACATGAAAGTATTTAAGCAGTTTGCCACAACAGTTGAAATACCTGCATTAGAGTCGAATGAACAGCTGAATATAGGACATGACTTTAGAATATACATAATATGTTGGAGTAAATATGTTCTTTGTATGACAGAAAATTAAAAGACAATAATGTTACTTTTGGTTTATTTATAAATTGAGTATATCTCAATCTATGAAATCACGCATGACCATACCTAGATCATTTGAACTAAGGCTGTTGACAGTAGCTCTTACTTAATTACAATTGGAATGTGATCTAATTCTTCTTGCTAAATGCTGAGCCATTTCAATTGTTAAAATGAGAAATACTTTCAAAGGAATATCTAGGATACAATCTGTATTATTACCTTTAGTTAGTATTTACCACGTGCTGCTTTTATAACAAACTCGCAAATCCTTGGAAATGCACAGCAGTAGGAGCATGAGGTCAAACCTTCATGTTACAGAACGCTCTTATAGCAAGTAAGTTATTACCACCAGCCTCATATTTATACAGTGAAGCTGAGGATGCTCAGGAGCTTGTGAGCTGTGAAACTGTTTGTAGGATACTGCTCCAAACTTAAACTGTGCAGGCACAATGGAGCCCCATGTGAACATTATCACTAAGCAGCTCATGCTAGCAGAGGATTTGGATTTAGTCTATGACTTTGCATTTCCCTGTCTTATGGATTTGTATTGCATTCTTCAGTCAAATTCTTTCAGTCAAATTCATTTCAAACATTTAGCTTTAATTATTTATACTAATTTTTTATCAGTTCCTATGGAAAAAGAATAAACTAATCTTCAGAGAGGTGATTTGTATTTGAATGTTCAAAAGTTTTTACAATAGCCATTTTAAAAAGCTGATATCCAAAGCTAAAAAATTTAATGCAGAGGTTAAAGTTAAGATTTGCTCTAATATGGGAAGTGGTATGCATGCCCTGTCCTGTCCCTTGTTATTCTATTTAGTTAGGAATACATTTAGCATTTCAAATCTCACAATAGCACCACTTTGTATTTTGTAATACAGGTTTATAGTATTTTATATATATGATTGCTGTTATTCCAAACAAGGAAGGTGGAGGGCTGGGATCTGGACCCTAAGAGCTTTCTAATCCTTGGCATTCACTGCCCAAGAAACTGCCTTAACCACTTTATCTGATCTGTCCTAGTGAAACCGTGGTGCTGTGGAAAATTCAGGAAGGACCCTTAGGATGAAGAGAAATCTGTAACCCAACAGATAATATAGTGTTGAGGGAGCTCTGAGCTCAATTTTCTGCTTCTGGCACTACTTACATAAGTTCACACACTTGGTAAAAACCTCAGTGCACGAAGGAGATTGTGTACCTCAGTCTTTGGAGGCCTGCATATCTCCAGTCCTGCAGTGGAAACTCTATCTAGTAGGTCAATATTTGTGTCTCCCAGTTGTCTTTTCAAGAACAGTTATGAGGAGGTCTGACTTGACTAGTGTGTCAGACTCAGCCTGAAAGCATGCAAGCCCCTTTACACTTACTTTCTGTGTCCCTTTTAGGGACATTGTTTGCCCCCTACCATTGTTGGTGGTAAGGGGCAGTTGGACCAGATGATCTTGGAGGTCTTTTCCAGCCTTAATTATTATATGATTATAATGAAGTATTGAGGCACCCATATTTTTTTGAGCTAGAATTTGTGGATCCCAAAGAAAAGATTCAGTTGTTGAGATCAAGAGGGAAGACACCTAGTGAATGCCATCTGCTCAGTCCTTTTATGTCACACTGCTCTTGAATCTTTTGGGCATTTTGGAGATTAGTGTTTAGTTTTGGTGTTTAGTGATTGGTGTTTAGTTTTTTCCTACATGTCAGTTCCTGCTTAGTAGCTCAGACCAAAGCCAAAACCATTAATTGAGAAGAGAGTATTTCTGAGGACTGATATATTGTCTTTAAAAAAAAAAAAAAATGTATTAGAAGATTAAAAGGTTTAATCTGGCAATTAATCTGGAATTGCTGGAAATTCTTCAACTCACCTCGGTTGTCCATTCTTTTTCTTTGCCCTGAACAGAGCTGTTGTGTCATTACAGACTGGCTTCAATACACAAAATCTTTCTAATAAATTTCAGTCTTGTTTCAGATATTGCCACTGTGTTGGAACTGCTCTTGTGAGAGTTTGTAATGAGGATCTGTTGCTTCAAGCTAACTGAGAAGTTCCTTCTTTCATTGTCTTGATTTATCAGCAGCCTTTAATACTGTTGACCATGGGGTCCTATTATATTGCCTTCAGCACCTCCTGGGTTTTTCAGGCTCCATGCTGGCCTGTTTCACATCTTATTTAATGGAGCACTGTCTCTACAGTTATATACTACAGTTCTCTCGTCATACTGATGCCTAAAGCTGTGTTGTGCAATTGGATTTTGATGGTGCAATTTGCCATGACAACACTGCAGTATAGTAAAATTCTCACTTTTGTTTGTTAATTTTTTATATATAACAAACACACCAGGTGTACAGAGGTGATAATCATCTGAGAAATTATGCAGCTGTTTGTTTACGGATCTGTATGATAATGTGGTCTCTAACAATACTTGTCACTTGCATGTAACTGACGGGTTCCAAGACCATATGGTGTTAAATTTGCAGGTTTTGTGTTAAGAAAAAGCTATTTTAGAACAATTGAAAAAGGTGAATTATATCTCTAAACGTATTCTTTCCTTTTCATTAGTACGTGTTAAAAGAAAGATGTTCTTCCTGGTAACAAGCAGTGTCTGTTACAGTGCCTGTTCTGGGCATCAGAAAGGTAGAAATGGAAAAATCCCAGGGTAAAAGGTTGTTCTCCATCTCTGCTTCTTATATCCACAAGTCAGAGACACTTTCTTTTTATTCTGGATATTCTGCTGTTCATCCATCTCAGGACTTCCTGTGCCATAACGATGTGCCTGTTCAGCTTTTACAGGAAAGTCAGCATCCATCCGGACCTGACTGAAACTGGTCACCTGTATGTGTGTGTGTTTGGGACCTCCTTTAAAGTTATCTGAAAGTTATGGATCACGCTTGATGTATTTTGCTGGGAAATTGCCTGAGCATCACTACCAAGAGAGAATTTTGTCAGCTTTTATTATTTTACATCTCATGAGATAATATCTTTCTGATGTATGCATTCCTATCTAGTAATTCTAGAGCTTAACAGAGGTGGGGATGTGAATCTGAGGTTTGTATCTACTGATTCAGAATGAAGTTAATCCTCACCAGCTTAACTAGTACTTAAAACAAAGTAGAAATGAAATTTAAAAGCTTTGTGTGTTTTTTTGTTTTGGTTTGGTTTTTGATCTGAACAAGGCCAATTAAAAGATTTCTGATGAAAAATCTACAGTCCATTTCTCACTTGCAACTTAAGTCTTTTGATACACAGAATGCTGTGTGGTTGTACTGAATTTACGTGGCAAAGTTTTGGTAGCAGGAGGGCTGCAGGTTAGCAGAGCCCAGCAGCTGCCCCAGATCAGATCAGAGCCAGCCCCAGCTGGCTCCAAAAGGGACCCGCCGCTGACCAGAGTTGAGCCATGAGCAAGGTTGGTTGGGCCTCTGGGAGAGCAGAGTTAAGAAAGGAAGGGGGGGGGGGGGGAACTGCTGTGCTACAGCCGCTGGGAGAGAGAGGTGAGAGCCAGCCCTGCAGCCCCCAAGGTGAGTGCAGCAGGAGGGCAGGAGGTGCTCCAGGCACCCAGCAGCAGTTCCCCTGTGGCCTGTGGAGAGGCCCCTGGTGGAGCAGGCTGTCCCCCTGCAGCCCATGGGTCCCACATGGAGCAGATCTCCACGCTGCAGCCCGTGGAGGAGCCCCCGGTGGAGCAGGTGGATGTGGCCTGGAGGAGGCTGCGGCCCATGGAGAGCCCCCGCAGGAGCAGACCCCGGGACGGAGCTGCAGCCCGTGGAGAGGAGCCCACGCAAGAACTCCTGGGGGTGTGGGGGGAGCTGCTGCCTGTGGGGGACCCGTGCTGGAGCAGTTTGCTCCTGGGGGATGGACCCCGTGGGATGGAGCCGTGTGGGAGCAGTTCTTGAAGAGCTGCTGCCTGTGGGCAGCCCCCACAGGCTCAGTGGGAGGGACCCCGCGTGGAGCAGGGGCAGAGAGGACCGTGAAGCAGCGTCAAGGACAAGTGTCAGGGATTGACCAAAGCACCCATTCCCTGTTCCCTTGCGCTGCTTGCTTGGAGGAGGGAGAAGAGGTTAGGTGGGAGAGGAAAGGTATTTTTAGTTTGCTTTTATTTTCTCACTGTTCTAGTCTGTTAGTGATAGGCAATAAATTACATTAATCTCCCTATGCTGAGCCTGTTTTGCCAGTGATGATAATTGTTCAGTGATCTCCCTGTCCTTATCTCAACCCTTGAGCCTTTTCCATCTTATTTTCTCCCCCTTCTCTGTTGATGAGAGAGAGTGACAGAGCAGCTGTGATGGAGTGGCTGTGATGGAGTTCAGCTGCCCAGATGTGTAAAACACTACACTAGTATAACAGAAGTTAAGAACTAATTATATGACTCCTTGCCTAGTTTTTTGTTTGTTTGTTTGTTTGTTTTCTTGTTTGCTTGTTCGTTGGTTGATTTGCTGTCTTCACTTTCCTTTTGAGTTTATCATTTCTCTTGACAACCATGAAAATGCAATGATGCAAGTAAGAGAAATGGTGAGGTTGGCAGTCCTCGCTTTTGCAGTCACATCCACAAGAAATCCAGAGTGCTTTGACTCGCTGGCCCACAGTTGTTCTTACAATCAGCATTGTGGTAAGAACTGCAGTGTTGCATTAGTTTATGCTACGTCCAGGTTCATGAAGATGAGGTCTTGGGACTAAAATGCCATTTCCCTACTTCATGCTGAATATCTGGGATAGTTCTCACTTTCTTCCTCTTTATATGTGTTTGTGACCATGGAATATATGTGGTATCCTCCCCATGCTTGATATAGAAGTTTCTCCAGCACATGAAGATTAGCCTTCATTTTTAATGCCAGCTTCAGACCTTCTTCATATACTCTACCTTTTTTTTTTTCACGTAAACTCTGCTCCCTGACCTAATAGGGTATTACGTCCAGTACACAAGAAGTCTGTTTCTAGTGGTAAGATAAAATTTTCTCTGGCATTTTTTTCTGATGGATTCCTGCAACTTTTCTTTTGTAGTTTAAAACCCAATGTTTGTGGTTGTGGAGGGCTGCTTTCTAAGTACCAATGACTATGCACTGCTAAATAAAAAGTGTCAGGGTATAAGCTTGAGCTCCGGAGCCCAGATCACTTATTGCTTAAGTGCTAGCATTTCTGAGTCAGAGATTGTTGGCCCTCCACTCTTCTTGGCAGTCAGGAGGATAGCATGCAGACAACACCAAGGGCTAGCCACTGCAGCACGCAGACCCATCCTGAGAATGGTTATCACTTATGTTTCATTCCTTTTAGACAAAGCTAGTGAATCTGCATCTTACAGGAAGAAAAGCCTGAGATGAGAGCTGGTAGATATTAACAGAGGAAACCTTAGATAGTTTTGGGTTGAAAATGGGAAATTTGCTGGTACAGAGACATGTATGTCTCTGTATAAATATGTAAATAAATAAATAACTGGTAGATTAGAGAGTCATTCACAAAAGTACATCACAGCATGGAGAAAGGGTTGTTGTTGCAATGTATCTCTATAGCAGTGGCCACTTGGTTTGGTTTTCTTTGAGATGATATTAAAAGCAAAAAAGGTGTAGAATAAATGACTTAGCAGCTTTCCCTGTAATGATTCCTGCATTACTGCAGGCAGAGCTTCCACCCTGGAGCAAAGCAAGTGGGGCCTCATCTTCAGCTGGGCTAACAGAGCAACTGCCATGTGTAGCTCACTGAAGATTAGGTGAGATATCTGATTTTCTAGAATCCTTCTGATTGCAGCCTGACCTTCAGCAAACTAGGACATTATCTGCACATTTTTTTCCATATTAGAGATAGGTTTACAGGATGAAATTCAGTGAGATTTGTTAAGGTATTTAGCTCCAGTGTTTTGGTTCAGCCTCATTTCTGCTGTATTATACTTTGCACTTTCCATTAGGTGAAGAGCAATTTAGAAATGTGGGAAGAAGCCCCCTTTTGAAACCATTCGCTATCATCTTTGCACGGCCCTCACTTCCAAATGTAGTAAAGTAAAGCAATGTGGAATCCATTCATTAAATGACACATTAAGCAGCCAGTGCCTTTTTTCTATATTCCCTGCAATAAAATATATTCAAAGCACTTCATATTTCATTAAAATTATCAGTGAAATGATTTTCATCTAATGTTATTTCTGCTTTTAATAAAAAGGCCCTGCAAAATGAATAACTGAACATTTTTCCTTCCTTTCTTTCTTTTTTTTACAATTATGATATTGAAAATATCCCACAAGTGAGGGAATGACTCATAAATTGAGTTATGAAGGTCATACTCTATGAAGAGCGGATATTTTCCATATATCTTTAAAGGCTTGATCAGTCCTGCTGGGTATAAGTTATTTTAGTTCACGGTGAATTTTAAAACTATGCTCTGAGCTTGATATGACTGTTTACAGTAGTCCACATCATCTCTGAAGCAGGTTTTAAATACCTACATGTATTTGATTGGTGTTCTTTTTGTAGGTACTATGGCCATGTTAAACATGTAATAAAAGGTTTTGCATAAACTGTCGAGTTTAAAGTAATTTTGACAGCTTTTTTCAGAAGTCAGAGCTGTAACAATTAGATTATTTCACTGTGATGTTGTTTATTGTTTGCTGATTACAGAAAGACTTTGAAAGCAGAAAAAAATACATTGGAAATGGTCATTTAGAAAAAAAAAAAAGAGAGAGATTAATTTTGTTTCTTTTGATCTTAAGCTCATTATAAACCTAGATAAATGTTAGCTTTGCTGAAGGTATCTCAGATAGTTGCCTGATACCCTGGAAAACAGGATAGCAGGAGTGCAGCTCACCCAGAAGTTACAAAGAGTAAATCCATGGGCTATGTGGAAATAATCTGTATTTGTAGAAATAAAGATAATGAACTGTTTTTAAAATAATTATACATTGATAAAATAATGGTTTCAGTCTGAACAGTTAGAAGATGTTTATAAGGTGACAAAAGAGGTATACTATAAGTTCTTTAGCTTTGATAATGTAGTTGGTCAGGATTCACTATTAATTTTGAATGTTAATATAGTAGGAACAAGTCATATAATAGAAAGAAAGTTATGAGAAACTGTTTGCCCTGAAGCAGAGCAATGGGGATTAATATAAAGTACGTAGGGTTTATCATATAATAATATGCTATTTTTTAACAGCTTTAATATGAGCTGTAATTATAAGTATCCCATTTGCAGAATTAGGAAAGAATACTGTGATAAAGTGAGAAAAAAAATTAATTTGGGTCAAGAAATTAAAAAAGAAGAAGCAATGAACAGGCAATTATTTTCTGGCATTATGATTTGGAAAGTCACATATTCCATTCCAGCATCCTCTGAAGACAGAGAGACAACAAGTAAAAAAATGAACTAGCACAGAGGAATTAATGCACTGGAGGAAATCAGATAATCAGATAAATTTTTTTGGTGGCTTTTAATGACTAGAAACTAAATGTTATGTCTTGAATGGTCTTTCTGAGCTAAAAGAAGATTCTGTATATGTGTTAGGATTTAGAGCAGAACAACATTTCAGGGACTCTCAGGATGTTGAGCCCTACACTTTAGCTACCTAGTTTGTTCTGTTTGAATGTTGTTTATCAGATTTTTTACAGACCACCTTAATTCCTTTCTCTTAGATTAGCCTGCTCAGCTTCTGCACCTCACAGGCTGCAGGTGTCCCCTTAGAGATACCAAGGCTCTGGCCTCATCAGTACCCTGCCGAGACCTTTATCAGTTGCAGACAGAGAGTTTTCTGATTGGATTAAAGATTGATTATACACTAATCACACCATCTAGACAGGCAGACAGGCAGCTTGTGGTCAATGGGATCTTGTAATCAGCACTGGGATAATAAGATGCATGCAGCTGGGATTGTTGAACAGCAGGTTTCGACGCACAACCTCCGTACTCTGAAAAAGACCATTTACATCTTAGACATCTTTGAGAAGAAATGGATAGTCAATTTGCCAGCGGGAACATTAGTTGAAAGTATTTCCCAAAGCATTAAGACTGCTATTCTAATGGTGGTAAGTGCCTTCATTTCCAAACGCTATCTGCAAAGGTCTTTAGAAAAGGTCCACAAAAATAGCCGCAGCCTACTGACTGCACATTTGTAAAAGCTTTGGAGATATTCAAAATTTGCCAGTTTCCAACTATATCAGCCTACAACTACAGCAAATTCTTTCTTACCTTGTAACAAATCAATCTTCACTTTTGAAAACAACAAATCACCTTGAGGTGAATTTGTCCCTTCAGTTTCAGTTTGTTGAGGAATGTAGTCTTTATATAAAGTGTACAGGTAAGATAAACAGAAACACAGAATATGTTGATTTAAGTACACTTATGTTCATAGGCCTCCAATCAAGAAATCCACATGCACACAAACATACACAGACAGAAAATAGGTGGTTCTGTAGCTAAGAAAGTGTGTTAGTAGCTTACTGTTTGTGTATGTTTCTGTGGGAAACAATGATGGATGTGCTGCCTTTACTTTTTACAACAATAAAATTAGAAATCTAAATGGGCTTTGATGTTACTGATAGCTGCTTTTTACACCATTATTCTGTTCTGGAGGATGAAGACTTCCTTACTTTTTGAAGGGCAGGTAAGAAAGTAAACACCTCGTTTTCTCCCTGCTCCTGTCTTGATTTCTCACAGAACAGCTATTCAACATGTGTGAGAATTAGGTGCCAATTTTGGAGAACACTGCTTGGCTCATATATTGTTTTGCAAATACTCTGTTAAAAAATACATAGGGAAAACCTTTTTTCTTATTTTACTTTTCAAATGCTAGAAAAAATGTAGCTTCTTGTAGGATTCTGGCATCTCTAATCTATATATAGTCTCAAGCACATAAGGGTTTGTAAGATTTTCAGTCAAGTAAACAGTTACAGCAGACATGTGCAGCTGGATGACATTTCTAGAGATTATTTTTTCATTCAATTACTGTGTGTTAAACAGAACCATGATTCAGATTACATGTCTTTGAAATCACCAACTAGAACTCTTAGGACTTTTCTTTGTTTCAAAGCTAAACACAACAGTGTGTAGAGAAACTGTAACAATCTCTGGATTTATTTATTTTTATTTTTTTTTATGTCTATGCTCAGGAGTATCTGATTTTTGAAGAAATCACACAAGAATAATTTTGGATAGGAATCTGTGCACCATCACCAAATAGCACTGCAGTACAGCGGGGTAAGAAATGTGTGAGAACATTCACTCTTTCAGTTTGGAACAATAAAATATATTTCAGCATTGCTTTTAACTTGTAAACATGTGCAGATAATGATTATCTTCTGCTTTCAGTTTGCAAGCTATAATTACAATACCTGCAGAAAGGCAACAGTGAATAGAATCCTAATCACAGAGGGTGACAGCTACCTAGAAGAAATTTAAGCAATATTTATTTCATTTTTAAAATTGATTTTTTTTACAAAAACTTAAATTAGAGGTAAAATTCAAAGTTAAGGTATACTCTATTTTCAGTTTCTTAGTATGAAATAGAAAGCTTTTGTAATTTTGCCTTAAAACTTTCACATTTTCAGACAAATTCAAAACCACATTTAATTTTATTGATTTTGTTCTTTCTATAAATCATGAAGATTTTACTAAAGCAGAAAAAAAACAAACAAAAAAGAAAAACTGCTGGCTTAGGTGATTCTTTTGAGTAAAACCTGTAGACCTCAGGCTCTGACAATGGGATTTGTCACAGTCACGTTTTATTTACCACAGGAAGATTGTATACACTTCTACCATAAGTGTTATTTCATTTAGAGACTCAGAATTGAACATTTTTCAGGTTAACAGTGGGCTAATTAACCAAGGCTTGGAAATCTTAAATAATAATAATAATAATAAAAAAAAAAAGCCTAAACTTTTAATACATATATGTGAACAGGCTACTAATTTACAAATTTTTATCTTCTCTACATTTTAAGCATCAAGAAGCAACTATAAACTCTATATCTCCCTTGCTGTGCAGAATAACTTTTGGAGCAGAATACTTTGCATTTTAAATACAAGAGTAAATGTTGCAGAAGTGGTGGAGACCTCTTTCCACATTCTTGAGAAACAAGTATGAAGCCCTAGTTAAAGTAGGGCTGTTATATAGCTGCTCCTGAGAGCAGACTTTGCCTTAGTAATGTTAAATGCAACTTTAAAACATGAAAGTGCGTGTTTTAAATCAGTGGGAGGGAACAATGTCCCTGTGAAACACAATTATTTTTGTTCAGCTGCTTGCAAGGAATGCACAAGGGGTCTGTAAGGGACAACCTGACTTCCACTGGGAGCAAAGGCAGAGACAAGTAAATGACATCTCCTCCTCCCAGATGGTCTCCCATGTATACCTGTAAGGAGCATCCCCACAACCAGGGCCATGGAGGTAGACAAAAGGAAGTAAAATGAGGCAAGACCAGAGCACCAAGAAGTTTCCTGAAGGGTGTAGCAGAAAAAAAAAAAAAAAAAAAAAAAAAAAAAAAAAAAAAAA
>NC_048894.1:11252019-11293199 GCF_011077185.1 Oxyura jamaicensis | reverse complement strand
GAAGGGAAGGGAAGGGAAGGGAAGGGAAGGGAAGGGAAGGGAAGGGACTTGCAAGCACAGCACTGTCTCCTTCCAGGATCCTCAGATGCAATTCTGATGGGGTTTATACTTTCTGTCTGCTAAGGGGAGGAGAGAAATGGACCATGGAAATGAGAACTGGAAGAGACCACTAAGTCATCCAGTCCATTTCCCTGCAAGTACAAGATGGCTCCCCGTGGTGCATTCCTGAGTGCATTTGCTGGTCTAGATTTAAATGAATCAATTAGCAATGGAGATTTCAACACTACTTTGGGAAACCATTCTAGTCTAATAGATCTCATTGTTAATCATTCTCACTAGTTATTCAGGCTGGCTTTTATTTTCTACAGTTTCATCCGAGGTCTTCAGTCTTACTGCCCAAAATTGTCCATTTAGTTCCCACCTTTCTACCTGGGGTTAGCACCATTCAGATACATGCAGACACTGACGCTACTTTCACAGGTGTCACTTAGCAAAGGCTTACACATTTAATTTTTACACTCTTTCCAGTTGGGTCACTCTCTTCTGCAGCCTTCAGCAGTTTTACCCCCGTTTTCTGATTCATCTCCACTTGGGCAACCTCCTCCCCATTCTTATCTGGGCTGGGAAATTGTCTCTGTGAAGCAGACTTACTGGAAAGTCCTGCACAGGGGTGTCTTGCAAAATGAATCAAGTCCTTTTTCAGGCACCTGAAGATCCAATCAAGCTGTTCAAAACTGCCTTGTGTCAGAAAGGAATTTTATATTTACTTTTCTATATCCCGAAGTATTGGTGACAGGACAAGAAATCCCTGCACAACTTCAGCATTTCAAAATCTATATTCCATTTACACCCCTAAATATCTTTAAACTCACTGCTAGCACATGCTGTACTGCTAATATTAGCTAGCTGTGTATTTGTCTTTTGTTCAGACTTCTGATGTTGTGGTCTTTGGGGCTGGCAGATAAATGCATACTGCCAACAGCTAAAGGCATGCTGTTTATCGTGCGTGCCCCTGCAGGGCTCATGGACCTGCCTTGGGGTGGTCATGCACCCATGGCACATCCCCAGGGACAGCTTTTCCCATTCCATCACACTGTCATAGTCTTGACTATCTCCTATTACAAAATTAAAGCCATTCAAAGAATGTAGTAGAGCTGCCAGGGAGGAGATAACAGAAAATAATACGGGACTTGTCAGAGCTATGTAGCATCAAAAATCTTTCCTTCCCTAAACAAACCTGAAATGGAAACCTGAACTTATTCAGCTACGAGTAGAGAGTATTATAAAATAAAAAAAAGATAATGAAAAAAAAAAAAAACACTCCTCTGTGATCAGAGCTCTATTAAGCTGCTTCAAACATTATTCCAAATACACTTTTTTGCAGATAACAATAGACAATCCTTTTGACTGATTTGTTAAAAAAGGTAAAGATAGAACATAAAATTATTGCTTATCAAAGAGAGAAGCAGCACCATTTAAAATAACATGAAATTGTACCCCATGAATTATTCACAAGGGCTGATGTTACACTATCATTATTTCTGGATTTCCTTTTCACTGCACAGTATTTTGTGTCAGTTGTTTCCAACCCAATAAAAGAGGTGGAGTTTTTTTAATTAATCACACCTGATTTTTCTGATTATTTTTTCCTAATTTAAAATGAATATATTCCAAGCAGCGAGTTGTCTTCACGGTGTCAAGTTGAAAAGAAGATAGATTTCATTATCCCTAGCAGGGTCTAAAACATGCAGCAAAGTAGATACACGCATAGTGACTGGTGTTTCTCTCCATGTTGTGCCAGCTGCTGAGAAATCTAAGTGTGATCCCAGTTGTACGCTGGCATTAGCAGTTGCAAACTCCATTCTGTTCAATGTGAATTAAGCCCACTGAGCTCCGCCGAAGTTCTCCAACATACAGCAGGTGCGATTCAGATTTCATGCCACTGAATACCATCTTCTGATTGCACGTAGCAGTCAGCACCTCTTGCAATTACCTGGTGATTTTAATTTTCCTTTTCCAACCCATAAATATGCAGGGCTACAACTTTTTTTTTATGGAAGACCTTAGTGATTGTAGCAGACTAGAAGTGAGAGTAACTCTATTAAAGTCAGCTGGAACACCAATTAGGCCAGCCAAAACTCTGCCGCTCTGTTTTTATTGGTAGAGCTGTGTCACAAAACAGATGGATGTAGACAGTTTGCATTTATGGCCACAGCTGAGCTCATCACTGTAGTCCAGAAGACGTTAGCCAATTCTCCATATCCAACTTATTTGCTGAGCAAACCTACATATTTTTTCTTGTTTACTGTCTGTCAGCATCTTTCTGAACCATTTACGTTGCAAGCTCTGTGGCTGCAAGACTGATGTTATGGGAGGTCACATAGAGAAGACAGCATTGTTTGCTTTATTTACTTAGTAGTCCAGCTCAGACAATATGACAATCTATGAATATATTAACATCAATAGAAAAATTTATCCTTAGCTGTTATGGGGGGAAAAAAATAAAAAATTACCTCAGAAAGTTCAAACATCAGAAAACAAAATCTTAAAAGGCACTGGATTTGTTTTGCTTGCCCTCTCATGATCTGGGAAGTTTTGATTCAAGCATGAGTGCATGTAATAAGAGAAATCTTACCGCAAGCAGCTGTCTACAGCACAGAAAACTGTACTGCTGCTGGCTGTCTACAGGTCTTCAGAGCTCATGATGAGAAAGTGTCAGTACTGAGGTGTAATTCAGACTATCCAAATGCAAATATCTAAAATAGGCCAGATGAATCACCTCCCAGGAAAGTTTCTCTCCATTGACTGTATAGAGAGTCTGCAGCAATTAGCCCAGCTACAGACATCTAAACTCTAGTTATCCAGAATAGATGAAATGAATCCCACCGCTGGTGTCAGCAAACTGAAAATGGCCTGTAATGAAACCAATTTGTTTTTTAACTGCTCAGCTATGATCTGAAAGTCTGGGGTGTCACTGACACCAAAAAATTTAGTATTAGCAGGGTTAAGGTCCCCCCGACCATGAGAGGGGACCCAGCCTTCCTGGCCTTCAGGGGGCCTGGAGGGGGGCTCAGGCCTCCAGCAGAGCACCAGAAGGACTTGTTACCTCCCCACACCATGAGACTGGACTTGTAAGCCTAGTGGATGAGGCATTTATGACTGTATTTTTGTTCTATAACACAATTAATTGGCATCATTTGGGGGAAAAAAGGGGGAATAAAAATTCCTTTCCTGCACTCCCAGCTGTCCCTGTGAACACGGCAATAGCTGGTCCCCAGCCTGCACACTGACACAGCTCCCCAGTTCCCTTCCTCTGCTCCATTTCCTTTTCAAATTGAAAACTATTAGGAGGCTTTAGGCAAATAATAGAAACCTAATGCAGGTAGTTGTTATAAATCGTTCACTAGTTACTTTTAACCTAATGTCTTCTCAAACATTACTTCTCGCAAGGCAGCGAGGGACAGAAATGCTTCAAGAACTCTGACAATCAATGGG
Source organism: Oxyura jamaicensis (assembly GCF_011077185.1). NCBI lineage: Eukaryota > Metazoa > Chordata > Aves > Anseriformes > Anatidae > Oxyura > Oxyura jamaicensis. The sequence continues at coordinate 11,289,704 of NC_048894.1, read as the reverse complement.
TCAGGAGTTAAGGTCACAATAATGTAGCCCATTTCTTCTTGTTTGTCAAATGACTTGAACACAGTGAGAACCCTGGGTCTTTAATCTGAGGTTGGCTTCCCTCAGTAAGAATGTGGATCTTGGCAAGAATAATCCTGCTCTAGGATCACATCCTGATGCACTCCTTGAAGCAGGGAGTGTGGCACAGGGTTGATGGTGACAGGATTAGGTGACAGTGCTAGGATTTTGCCACACCCAACGCTTTCTTAGGCATAACTTGAAGATGTGCTCTGTCTAGGTCTGCCACGTGTTAGAGGTTAAATTAATCAGTGTTTAGCTTGACTCTCGTAAACAGAAATCTCCTGATAAATTCAAAATATTCTGAAAGCAAAATAAAACAGGAAGTAAATATTAACATCAAATTAGTATTGACATTTTTATGTAACATACAGAAATGTACAGATGTGTCTATTAATTCTGAATCACTGCAGGAAGTATGTAGGCTCAAGAGCTGGAAATGCTGGCTACAATGCCAATGTGTTCAGTGTGTGTTAAAAATCTGGCTGCATCAAATAGGCATCATATACCTTATTCTCACAGACAAATTCCCTCTATGTTCATTGGAAGTATTATAAAGCATTTGATAGGGGATAAACCTCCAATGCTATGTACGAACTTGAGATAAGGCATGCAAGAGAACAATCTGTTAACATATATGTCCATGAACACATCAGGCAACAGTCAGGCTGTTGGACATATTTCTCATCATGCAGGGTACCCTCACATGCAGTGTTGAATGGTGGTGTATTGGTCACAGATCACTTTCCCCATTTGGCTCCCCAGTGAGGTGTAAATATTTCAGAGCTAGTGCATAAGTCATTTACCCCTGTGTTTTGGAGTGCCCCAGTAGTGAGACATAACTCTTAGGTATTTCTGAGCATGGAGGAACACGGATTATATTCTCTGTCATTTTAAATGGAAAATACATGGAGACTTTTAATGTTTAATGCTCAGACCAGTTCTGCAAATTCTTGGAAACTTCTGCCTACAGCCCCAGGCACCATCAAAGTGATGCTGAGCAACATGTGCACCTTGCCAGGACTGGCTGACACCCCAGGCTGTGCCCGCACACAGCTACCTGCTAGGCCCTGTGTCACTGAAAGCCAACACATGGAGTTAATGTCACCCTAAAACAAACATCCCAAGCAGACTTTGCTATCACAGTGTGTGTGGACATTGTAATAGCAAACAACATCAGAGGCATTTGTACCACAGCTGCATCAACAAGTGCTGGGTGCCTCCGTAAGACTGTTTCGTTTGTGAACAAATCTAAACCTCACAGAAAACATCAAGCATGCTAATCACCTTGCACATGTTGGAAGAGATCATTTATGGAAAAAAAATGTTTGAAATAATGAAAGTCATCACACAGAGCACTGGACCGATGGGGGAGGTGGGGGTTAGGTGAGTAAAGTATCCCCCAGATGGTGCAGAGCCTGGTGCATTGACTGCGAGATGAAAGGGGGAGAAGGGGAGGCACGTTAGGGGCATACTTCAGAGGGTGAAACAAGCAGAAAGTCAGGATAAAAGGAGAAAGAAGCAGCTGGTGTCACTGCCCTGAGGAGTATTGATTTGGTCTCCTCAGGTGCAGGATGGCAGAGGGAGGGCTCATGGGTTTCTGAATCAGGGAACTGCCTCTTGCTGGTTTATTTCTACTGTATAGGGGGAAATAAGATCCCATGGACATTTCTGAGTAAAAAAAACAGCACCAAAAATACCCACCAAGGCTTGTCACGAACCCTCCAACCAAGGAAACCACTATGTACTGTTCAGGAAAGTATAAGCCAGTCTTTGAGATGCAGAGTGGGACTCAAACACTTTTGTTGCAGGCAGTGCCTCATGAAATGCTTGGTATTAACCCATGCAAAGGACACAGTTAACTAGACTGACATCAATCTGACCTAAACCCATTATTTTTGTCATGAAGGCAGTGCCCCTAAAACACCAAAGCAATTCTTATATATGACAGTATAAATACCTCACCTTTTTTTTTTTTTTTTTTTTTTTTTTTGAATGCTCCCAAGCACATTGCTAGGAACGCATTTCTATTAACGAGAGATGAAACTGCAGATGCAGGTATACAGTGATGTGTACTTTGTCACTAAGACCTAAAACAACTTCTGCCTGAGACTGCCATGACCAAGGCATCAGGTGTGATCGACTGACCTTTTCCATACCACTTACACCTCACCCACAAATGTCACAGTGGTGCCATGCCATGATACTACTGAACCTTTTGGACTACGATGTAGCTCTCATATTGGTATAGACATGAGATAATTTTGGAGTCATCTCCTATTATATACATTAAGCATGGTAATCACTAGTACCAGTGCTGTGTTGAGATTGAGATTTATGATTAGTTATATTAACAAACTGGGACATTATCAGCAACACCAGGCCTTTAAGTTTAAAATACTTGTTTCTTCTCTGTTCTGCTGTTTTCTCAGATCAAACCTATGGGTCTTAAGAGAGAACATGGCCCCAAGCATGGTGCTTCCTATGCAGAAAAGTCTGCTTTTTTTTTTCTGCCACTCAATAGACTTCATCATTAGAAAAATAAAGATTGCTGACTCTATAAAATTATTCATAAAGCTCTTTTACAGCTAAAATAAGATCACAGAAATAAGAACAAAGCAAGAGCGTGTATGGATTCAGTATTCATCCTCCAGTAAAATGGGTTGAAGTCAGAAGCATTTAGCCCATGGAGAGATTTTTTCTACTCACTCTATGGTGAAAACTACGAGGGCTTCATTTGTTTGCCTGAAGGCAGGCATCTGTTTCCACTGAGTCCCCTCATGGATTTCCATGTAAGACAACTGGGGAGGGTGCAGAACCGCCTCGACATCCCCTCCTCCCCAGAGCAGCAGCCAAAGGTTAAGCAGGACACCAAGGGCATCTCAAGCAACTCTACATGGGCATGCCCAAGCTCCAGCACCCTGGCTTGCTCATCTGTAAATGTGCTTGCCTACGCACAGTACTTATGTACAGTTGTCAAACACAGTCCGATGCTCTTAGACTGCTTTGTCATGCCTAGAGGAAGCGTCCATCTGCCAGAAAAATCTTTTTTTTTTCTTTTTTTTTTCTTTTTTCTTTTTTTTTCCAAGAGCTGCTCCTCTCTTCTTTCTTTTTCAGAAATTCTGAAATGTTCTCTTCAGTAGGTAATTTCAGTCTGAGCTCAGTTCATTCTTAGCTATTCTTTCAAATTGTCTGCAAGGCTGAATGAGCTATATTTCTGGTGAAACCCAGGTCCTGTTGAAGTCTGTGAGCACTTTGCCACTGACTCCAGAGAAATGAGAACTTAATCCTAGAAAGTGTCCTTCTGAACCAAGAAAGGCATGTTTTTCAGTTGCTATCACTGTTACCTGAAAAGCCAGTGGACAAATAAAGCTGGTCTCAGAGAGGAATGCTCCACCCCTGGGGCCACAATAGAAGAGGCTCTGAGGTAACTGCTCTTGGAGAAACGAAAAGGAGACTCTACTGAAAATCAAATCTGATTGTTCTCTGACATTTTAAAGAGCAGCTCCAGAAGTGTTACTTGCATTTTATTTAGCACTTCTAGTCCAACAGCAATGAAAACTAACATTACAGGGAGTGTGTGTTCCCACCAGAAAATGTCTTCAACAGCTCATAAAAACCTGGCCATTTATCAGGACTGCAGGAGATATTTATTACCTCTCTACAGCATATGCACTGCTATGATGTAGTTATTGATTTAACAAGTAAACATCATGGCAAGGTTTTATTTTGGAATTAGCAGCAAGACTGAAATAGAGCCCTTATTATTCTAATAACACTGAGATGTGAAATTCCTGCATATTCCAAAGGCCATATCAGCACCTCTACAAGCATCCTGTTAGAGCCGTCTCAACTGCCACATCAAAGTGTAGGCTTTGCAAACTTTAACAATTATGATATCATAGTCACCCCCAGGCAGTTTCACACCACTTTTGTTTTTTCTTTCTGCAGGTTTGGACATCAGGCAAGCTCAGGTTATTGTGCTGTCATCGGGTACCAAATGTATAAATGGGGAATACATTAATGACCAAGGGCTTGCGGTCAACGACTGCCATGCAGAAATTGTTGCAAGAAGGGCATTTATTCACTTCCTTTACTCACAGCTGGAGCTACACTTAAGGTAAATGAATTTTGTTGATGCTTAGTGAATGTTATATGGCCTTCAGTGGAACAGATCCATCCTCCAGACATTGGAACTATTTGTGTCTTGATGTTGTTTCTGAGTCTTTGGCTGATGAAGAACCAATATACTGTACAGTACAAAATGAGTGTTAGGTAGTCTGGAGTGTTGGGTCATGAGCTCCTTTACTTCAGCTGATTTTCTTTCAGTAGCTATTAGACATGACTCATAAAGTTTGGTTTTATGAAGCCTGATGATTTTGTACAAATCTTTACGTGCAGACTTATTAACATCACTCACTAACCACAGACTGGAAGGGGGTCATTCTGCTCTCTGCAGACATTTTTCTGTCTTCCTTGCTGCTGCTGAAATACCTCAAGGAAGTGATTTATTGATCATTAATGCCTTCATTGACTCACTAGAGAACCAGTGAGTGTTAACAGTACAGTAAACTTGGTGCCAAAGTGCAAGATGCTATCACTCATTCCTTCTTTATGATGTTCTAAAATGTTATAGCATGTAGAGTTACTATGGAGGAATTATTGTTCCTGTCCTCAGTCAAACCCACCCTGTTACCATTTAAATGATTAATGGGTCATACACTGCTTGGAAGCTGGTTACCAGCAGGGTACCACCGGGGTCTGTCCTGGTACCTTGCTAATCATTTCCATCAGTGATCTGGAAAAGGTGATGGAGTGCTTGCTCATAAGCTTTGCAGATGACACCAGGCTGTGGGGAGACCAGTTGACAAACTTGAGCGGCTGGGCTGCCATTCAGACAGGCTGGGGGAATGGGCCAGCAGGAACTTCAACATGAAATTCAATAAGGATAAACAAGAAGTTCTGCACTGAGAAGGAAAGAATAACCTGCAACAGCACAGTTTGGGGCAGCTCTGCTGAACAGAGACAGGGGGAGTAGGCTGGAAGCAACCTGCATGAGAGCCTGCAGCATGCCAGGCAGCAAAGAGAGTCAACAGGATGACAGGCTTATGAAGGTTGAGGGATGTGATCACCCCTCTCTACTCAGCACTCATTACACCACATTTACAATGCCAAGTTCAGTTTTGGGTCCCCCATTACAGGAAAGGCATTGACCATCTGGAACAGGTTCAGCAGAGGCCATCTGACTGCTCAAGGACAGGAGTACTTGGCCTGTGTGGAGAGGCTGAGGGAGCTGGGCCTAGTCAATGTGGAAACAAGATGGCTGACCCAGCAGAACCTATGGGAGGTCAGCAAAAAGGGGGAAATGGGGTCTTTACTGGGGTGCAGAGTAGGACGATGACACTCAGGCACGCACTGAAACAAGAGAAGCTCAGTCTGGATATAAGGACAGACTGTCCTTGTGGGAATAAGCATGCAGTAGAACTGGGCACCCCACAGGGTTGTGCAGTCCCATCTTGGTGGTTTTCAGGACACAACTGGACAAAGCCCTGTGCTACCTAGCTAGAGAGCTGAGACCCCTTCCAGTCTCAATCCTATAAATACTATGATCCTATGAAATCCAAGCAGAAGTGAAGCTGAGGCGGCATTTATTTGTATGGAAGGAACCGAGGAGGGAAGGAAGGAAAAAAAAATCAAAAGCTCTTAGCTACAGACCATTCCTCTGCCTTCCATTCTTCTTGGCATTTTCATAGTATTTTATCTGAAGACCATTAACAGTGGTGAAAAAACTCCCTTTGTCTTCAGAAGGTTTTGCATCAGGTCACAGACACAAAGACTGTGTGTGCTTGTGAGCACCTATGATATTTTTGGCTCCAAAGCAATGCTAATAGAAATAGTGGTTATTTTCACTTCAGGCTGGGGCTGAAGACGAGAGTATAATGAGTAGATGAGCTTGGCTGACAAAGGAGGACAAGAACCTTGAAGGGTTTAATAAAAAACAATATTCTCTCTATTTCAATCTGAATTGCTTTCAAGTTTACATTAAATTATTATGTTTTCAGCAGTGTAGCAACCCTAGTACTTGCTTTGTGCTACAGTCTCTTGGGAAACAAGTGTTACCACTGTATCTTAAACTATTGTATTGATTCACTTCCCTAACATGTTCAGTCATATTATTATTTTATTTGGATCAATGTTAACAGTCTTTTGTTAAGAGAATCCTCAGTGCAGCACAAGCTTTGTTCACAATAACTTCAAATCACTCCCTGTTCAGCCACGAGCAGACACCACTGCTTCCCTGACCAGCACATATAATAAAAATCTCAACCAAAAATTGTCAAGTCTAAGCACCTTTGAAAGACAGGGCTGAAGATAGTGTCAAATCAGGTTTTGCTTTCTTAAGATCCATGTGGAAGCAAAACTGCGTGCTGTAATATATTTTCCAATTCCATTGCACAATCTATTGCTGCACTCAGTTTTAGGCCATCATCAGGAGCTTTGTCATGAAAGAGAATGGGGGTGTTTAAAGTGAAATGAAAAATGCATTTACTGAATATTAAAGCCGCATTTACCCCTTTTTCTCTATAAAAGGAAAGAACTCCCACTGGCAGAGAAGCCATGTTGTGCTACTGCATAGCTAAAGATGAGTTTTTCAGGACATAGAAAGACAGCTTTTTTAGGACGGATATGTTAACTCAGCTCCACTGAGACTCCCTGTATGCTAGCTCCTCAGGCTTGGGGGAAACACAGACAGGATTTCTGTGTTGTTATGCATTTGCATTAACCTAACCCAAATTCAAGTCCTCTCCTGGAATCTGTTGTACAAAGTACACAGACTGAGACCAAAAAGACAGTTCCCTAACCAAAACCGTAATGAAAGCAAAGTACATGTCTCAGCTTAGATTTTCCATCCCTCTATATGGAACAGAAAAGGTGGTTCTGTGGGACATAGTAAATAGTATTCCCTGTTTTGTCATACATCTTCCCACTGAGCCTATGTGCTCAAATTGATCTGCACAGCTGGATTTAAAACTTCAGGAATTTCCAGTAAAAGACTTATTTTTCAAAGTGATGTTCTCCTTGTAAAGGAACCACTTCTCCGGCATTTACAAATAGTGCCACTAACTTCAGAGAAAACCAAACTTCTGCTTCTCTGAATATAACTTGGAAGCTTCAAAGAGCAGGGACAAGGAGGCTAGAGAGAGTGAGGGCCAGGATAGAGAATGAATGTCCAGGGAAGATGAATTAACTGAGCTGATTTTAGTTCTTGACACCTTGCTTGAGATGTCTACAAGTTAGTCAACTGTGAGCTAGATACCTCAAGGCTCCTCTTATCATCAGTGAAGAGAGATGGGCCTCTCTGGAGTGTGATTCAGCAGACCTATTTAAAGTATCTATTGTAGGCGAGGTGAATTGCCATGTACTGGGGTAATTTTTTTTCATTGCTGTAAAGAGAGTACAGGATGACTGCTTCAGATATTTAAAATATAGAATAATCCCATCCACAAGACAAAGTTGCAGCAATATGTAAATTACATTTTTTTTCTTCTCTTCATATTGCTAAATGTTAAAGGTGCAGCTTTCCTGAATTTTCTTGTGGAAGATAGCTCCAGAAGGGGAACTTTATCCTCTCTAAGAAGCAAGAGTGACAAATACTTCAAAAGGAAACTTTCTTTCAACAATTTGTTGTCAAGAGCTTGAGTTAAATAAAAGCTAGAAGCACAACTAAAACCTGACAGTTTCTAACCAGTCTGATTAAAACCCCTGCCCCCCTAGATTTCATTTTTATGACAACCATAATCCTCAAGTTCTCAAGATTTTCACAAAAAAGATGAAAAGTAAGACGCAAGTTTTCTGATGTACAAAAGAAGGATGAGAAAGACCTTTTGAGAAGCTTTTTCTAAAATTCACCATCAAAAAGTACACAAATATCTTAGTCTGATTATCTTGCAATGATGGCAGTATAATTCACATTGACTTCAGTGGGATTATTTACATCAACACGCGAATAGGGAAGAAAAAATATCCAAAGTCTTCTTTATTAAAGACAACTAAAACTAATGGGCTATTCTTCAAATAAATCAGCACTGTAACAGTCTTACTACTGTAGTAGCCCTACTGGTACCAGAGGGTTGATTTTACCAGTAGTTCTTTGAGAGATTTAGATGAAAACCACTCTTGATTTTATACGTAAAAAGTAAGGAACAGTCTTCATCCAGTACAGTCTTTTTTCTTCCAGGAAATGCCAGCTATTTGTTTTACATCTACTATTTGTTATTTTTGTCCTACTAGCCTCTCAATGGACACGGCCTTTTTAAGCCTGCTCTTAATTTGTCTAGGATGCTGTGCTCTATGCCAAGCAATGCACATAGCACTAGAAACTCCCCATACCTCCATTTATGTGCTAAAAATAACTCCTCTGCTCCTCTTTTAGAGAGTAAGGCCTTGCTTCAGCAAAACACTTCACATATATTAAACTGCTAGTACATGCTGAAAACTTCTTGAAGTCAGCTCAAAACATATGCATGAATACTAAATAACAAACTTAAGCACAAGATTAAAATTAGCACTTTCTTAAGTATTTCTCTTGAATGAGCCTCAAATTCTGACTCTGCTGCAGTAATTCATAAAGACAAAGGGACAAATTCTGCTCTTTTAGCCACTGTCATCGTGTGGAAGTGACACACTGATGCCATCCACTGAATGATGACATTGTGGGCTCACTATGGGCTTCTCTCTTCATTGCCCCATGCAGGTGTGCATGGCTGTACAGTGTGGCTTGGCAAAGTCCTGCTACCTCAGACTCATTTCCCCCCTCACAGGGGTGAGAAGTGACATGGCAGAAGTGCCTCTCGTGCTCCACACAGCCCACTTTTACCAGGTCCCCACATCCCCTGGGGTCTGAAATCCCCCAAGCCTTCCACAGACAAGACTCCCTGCAAAGCCACTGTAGCTATTACATGCAAAACTCATTTATAACAATATCCTCAGAGTTTTGTTACTAAACCCATTCAGCCACTGGGCAGGGATGAATCTCTCCTTTCAGTTCAACCGTTCAACCCCCAGAAAACCACCCTAGCGGCAGGTCAAGAGCATATGTGGTATGGAGGAGCTCATCCTCCTGAAGGAAGAGCCAAGCTGCCCTGCCCTCCAGCTGCCTGTGTTTAGAGCAGCTGTCCATTGTCCAACCCATCAACCACACTGGCCACAGACATTTCCTTCGAGGTATGAGGGAGAGAGCAAGGTTAATCAGTGAAAAACAGCCACACAGCCACAGGATGGGTGCTGATTGCTGTGAACTCCTGCAACCCAGCCCAAAACATGACTGCTCCAACCCTACATAGCAACTGTTTCCAAGCCGTACGAGCTGCCCCCTGCACTAATATGGTTTAACATACTAATACCAGGCGCCAGGACTGCACAGCTTTGTATTCTCCCATCTGATTTTGCAGTGAATTATTTAAAACCAACTGCACTCGCTCTAAAGTCCAAGCAGCAGGACTTATGGGTGTTTTATTATTTCAGAGGCTTGCATCAGGGCGATAATATAATTAGTGTGGTTGGGAAATTCCACCACAGCCTGCAGAAGAAGGAAGGAGCCGGCGCGGCTCCCTGCCCCTGGCAGGCAAGGTAATGTGCCTGTAAATTCCTCTTGACAGCAAACGCATCCCAGCATCAAAAAATGACAAAACACCCAAAGCACGGAAGAGTGACAGCCAAACAGCTTCAATAGCACAGAGGCTGCTCTGGGAGAAAACAGGCAGAGGCAGCTTGGATGAAATCCAAGGACTTACTCTAAGGCTGGGTAAAAAGCACCCCTGTTTTCTCTAACGGGAGGCAGAGAGACCAACAGAAATTGCATCGGTTAATGGGCTGTCCTAGGGTGAATTAAATGGGTAGGACTCTGGCTTATGAGGAGCCTCTTAGGGAAACCATCACCTGCAAATGCAGTTCTGCTCAGAGACATTCCTACAAAAAGACCCTTGAGTTTTTGAGTGAAGGACTAGGGCATCTGAGGGAAAGAAGTCTTTCATTAGAATTTCACTGATCACATTTTCACCTTCAAAGTGATAATCGTTGCCCAAATGTACATATCAGAGGCAGCTGTCTGTCAGAGAAATCACCCATGTCTTCACAAATGTAAATCATCTGAGAAACCGCACCACAGCATAGCCCTAATGTGAGCTATTGCTGCAAACTGCAGGACGGGGAGGGTTTGGCCTCCCAGGCAGCTGTTGCTAATGGAATGTGAGCACTGTGTCCCCATCTAGCTGCTGAACCACTTCACAGATAAAAGCTTCATCTTAATAAGTATTTTCTTCATCTCAGCTGAGAAAAGCCTGCAGAAGTCCTGTCTGCACTTTTCAGGACAGCTTCCGATTTCCAGAAACGCCAAGGGACCAAGGAGATGCTGCTGACTTAGATGGGGTGCTCATGGGTGGCTCTGGTTGAAAGGGGAGGAAAAGCAGAGTGGGAGGCTTGGCAGGGGTCAGAAACCCTGGGTGCTTCATTAGAAATCTTTTCCAGTGGAGCACAGAAACACACATCTCAGTTATGGTCATGTTAATGGGATTTAAGCATGTGGCTCAGCTCACTGATAAGCAGATCTGATTTGCCTAAGAAAACTTTACCTTTCTTTATGTGCCAGAACCTCTTTAAAATCAGTGTGTTTATGTATCCGTGCTTGTGAGGAAGAGAGCTACCCTTCTAAAATCCACATGTTTTGTCATTAGAATATATTCCAGGTAAGCAAGCCAAAAGCATGTAGACAGTTTTGACCCCCTTCAAACATTTCTTCACTTGGAGAAGCTTATTGCTTTTCTCTTCTTGTCACCAGGCAAAATATATGATGCCAGGTGCTAATAAAAACAAACAAACAGAGGGAGAAAAGCAAAGAGAGACAGCAGAAATGTTTCTGATTTGGCGTGTAACAAATGACCTGGAACCTCTTTTGTGATCATAGCAAACGGCGAGAAGACTGGGAGCGATCAATCTTTGTGCGATTAAAAGAGGGAGGCTACAGGCTGCAGGAGAACATCCTGTTCCATCTGTACGTGAGCACTTCGCCCTGCGGGGACGCACGCCTCAACTCCCCCTATGAAATCACGACCGACTGTAAGAAAAAAAATATTTTTTTCCCCTTTGTGTGTTTTTGTTTGTTTGTTTGTTTGTTTGTTTTAAAACCAAACCTTTCTTTGTTCGCTTGCTTGCAGAAAACGTGTTTTGGTCGACAGCAGGGATGTGTGGCATGTGTGTGGCTGCGGGACTGGTGCTCCATCCTGCATGTTGGGAGGGAAGATGTAGGGTGAAAAGCAGAGCTGGGCAAAACTGGAACTGGTCTGCCTACCTGAGGCTCCGTGGCTTTGCTGGGCAATACCCCAGAGCCTGCACTTCATGCTGGGAAATGCAAACCTAATGTTAAAAAATGCCTTGGGAAGGGTCCTCATGATCAAACAGATTCTTGGCCATGGGCTGGACTAGAGGACCAGGTATCCAGCTGGGGCTGCATGCACTTTTCTCAAGGTTTAGGCAGTATGGATGGGTTGAGGGGCTGTGTTTATGCCAAACCTGAGCTGTCCAAGCTGCAGTGGCTGGAGTGTGAGGTAGATCAATTATATGAGATAAAGCACCTGTAGTGCTGGTCAGAGGTCAGTTTCACTCCAAATGCCACCTGCTCTTGCAGCAAACACTGTCAAGACCCTTCTGGGAAGAATCTTTCACAGACCATCCTGCCTGGGTCAGACCAGCTACATGGTCATTGCATGGCAGAGGAACTAAATAGAGACCAGTAGGCCAGCCTTGGAGGCCCTGGGCCCATATCTGATATTTAAACAGGCACGGGACATTACAGGGAGTTGTCCTCTAAAGGTGATCCTGCAACTGAGGTATACAAATCAGACCTTGAGTTAGTGTGGATGCCACCAAGAGACCTGCAGAGCTTGTTGGCTATGAAAGGACAACCCATCTTCTCCACACGTCCCAGTGATCTCATGTTGTCAGCCCTCCACAGACGTGCACATCCCTGTCATTGCCCCACCAGAGAGGACGCATGTCCCTGTTGCAAAACCATGACACCACCTTTGCCTCTGCCTGGCTTCAGGGCCTAGTCCCACCAAGGGACAGTGGACTCAAGAGATCTGTGTCTTGTTGTCACAAGTCTCTGTCACTCCATGATCTAGTGCATGCTGCACAAGGTGCACACTTACCGCTGTCCCTAGGCACTGTTTCCAATACTTGCACTTTACAGTGGCATAATACCCATAGTCCTCATTGGTAAATGTACATATAGTGAGAAACAGTCCTTGCCCTGACTACCTTGAATGTGAAACAGGCAAGACAGAAGAATGGATGGAGGGGAAAGTGTAGACACAGGAATGTAAAATAATCATTCAAGGTCACACAATGACCTAACTTCCTCACAGGCAAATTCATCAGATGGTGGTTTCATTCCCGGTTCTTATTTGTATGAGTTATTTATTAACAATTAAGTATTATTCTCCCCAGACTGGAATCTTTTTGTCATGTGTGAAACAGCAGCTTGCTGGGGCGAGAAAAGAGAATGCACCTATTCAGAAAGAAAATACTCTTCCTTTCCAGACATGATTTCTACATTCTGTCAGTAGGGCATATAAAATAAAGAAAAGCAAGGAAAATTTTAAAAGGCAAGCAGCAAATAGACAAACTCATGGTGAGGTAGCAAAATGAGGATACATAGGCACTATCTTATAAAACAAAAAACAAAAGCAAATACCTATGAATATCAAAAATGAGAAGCGATTTTGGCCTCACACTTTTCATGCATATTAAAAGATATCAGAAAAAGATTTATTTTTGGTTAAATGCCCTCAAGTTTTCCAGAAGGCAGGCTTCCTGGGGCTCTCCATTCTCAACACCAGAATTGGAAGCAACAAAATCACTTATTATTTTTAAAATGTGGTCCATTCTCAAGAACTGTCGCAGACTATCCGGGACTGGATGCAGCTCCTGCATGCACAAGGAAGTGGGTGCTTCAGGCCCTGCTTGGCTCATGGACTGCTTCAACAAACACATAAATCTGCCAGCTAATGAGGGAATGCTTCTTTAGATAACAGTACACAGGAAGCTACATTAGAGATATATTTTCATGCAACACCTGGCACTCACAGGGTGAGCTTGTAGGGGCCACAAAAATACTTCTCATGACGGTTATTATACCAATTGTTGTCCTGGTGCAGAAGCTGAGGCACAAAGGGCTGTGTGGCTTACCAAAGGTTATGGAGTGATTCAGTAACAGGACTTAAAGGTGCACCACATCTGGTTTGTATTTCACTGCTATAAGCAGCTCCCTCTACCTTTGTCCCATGCTCTTAAGACAATTTAACTCTATAAAAAGCAGTGTTGCCAAAAGCTGTCCTTCAGTGAGATAAGCATTTCCTTTTAGCTCACATTATCCCAGAGACATCTGGAAAGATAAGTATTTTATAATGTTTATCATTCAGATCTTCTCTCTCTCCCTCTCTCCCTCTCTTTTTTAACTACAGAAATAACCTTTCTTTCATCCAGTAATGACAAGGAACTCCAGATGAATGCTGTTTCATTTCTTAAACAACAAAGAAGCTTCTCCTAGAGCTAGCACAAGCCATCAAACGTTACTGATTATTCTCTAAAGATGCATTAACATTTAAAACCAGTGTCTCACCATGTGGTTTCTGTTTTTGCAAAGGAGTATGATAAGCCTTTATCAATATAGGGAGTGAGTAAAATCCACTTCTCAAATCTCCTTCCAAAAATTTCCTATTATCCACCGTGTCTTCCCAGTACCCTCAGGGAGGCCTCACATTTTCTTCTTATGAGCTTTGTTCTGGTAAGGGAGGAGATAAGCTAGCACGCACTTGAAACCCAGTTTATTTCTTGCTGGATAGTGCTGGGTACCAAGTCAGCGGCATGTGTAAAAATCTGACCTTACCATGGTTCCTGGGAATGCCTGCAATGCAGAGCAGGAGAGGTCAGGGAGTCCACACCCATGCTAGCTTCACTCAGAAAAGTAAGAAATTAGGGCCAAAGGGAGCAAATCATGCATTGATTTGCAATGATGCTCTTCATGGGTCTGAGGGGAACCGACTTGTTTGTTGATGTATCCCAAGCCAGCTCTAACAAAGAGGCAAAATCCAGCTGGTACAGGGCTGCTGTGAGCATAGAATTAAGTTTTCTAACTTTTTTGCTGTCTGTAGGTCACACAGCTGGAAGAGCTTCTGAGGGGATTCAAGGAAATTTGAAGCTTTGGAAGAAGCTGGTACAATCTGAGAGAGTAAGGGAGGAGGCTCAGAATGAAGAGGTGCAGGGGTGGGATAGAGCAGGGGGAGAGACCAGCCAGGTTTGGGGGTTTCACAGGAATGAGAGGCTGGGAAATACCAGAGGGGTTTCAGGCTGTTGTGAGAATTTGTATGGATTTGTCTTAGGTCCTTCTCCTCATCCAGTCTCCTTCACAAGACTCTCTTCTCTTGCTCATTTTCCAACCACAAGGCTGTAGCCCAGCTATGTCATGAAGCAGCAAGTTCCCAGTGCCCTCACCACTCTCTTTAATTGCTCCTTCACACACATTTGCCCTGCCTCAGTTCAGTGCTGTAGGTCAGCTCATCTCCTTCTCCTGTACTTTTTTCCTTTGTGTACATCTGAGCAAGGTATGCCTGTATTTGGAAGTTAGCATTGATTTCCTGGAGGTTTCAAGGAGGCTGGTGTTTCCCATTACAGCACACACACTCCATCTCCTGAGCTGGAGCTGCAGCCATGGGGACAGCTAGCCCTGCAGTAACTGTGGCATATTTTACACCTTTTCCTGAATCTAGGGCAAACCATAGAACAATCAAGCCCTTGATTTGCTGAAGTACCTTTCTAGCTAATTTAGGGCTTCTTGACTCTCTGGCTTCTTTTTTTTTATTATTTAAGAACCTCTTGAAAAGCAAAATGAATTGCTTAAAAATTGAGCTAATAAATCCTCCACTTCCCCACTGCTCCTTCCCAGGCAGGATTTTACCTCTTTGTCCGTCTTTCTCCTAGAGATGCACTATCTTTTTCACTACATGGACTGCAAAAGAGACAAACAGAATCTGCCCCAGGGCTTGTCTCCGTTCTTGTCCCCTGGGCTGCTTTTCTATCTCTTGCTAACATGCTGTATTGCCTTGTACCATTGACTCCTTGATAGCCCAGCTCCTGTTTTATCCCACGCTCCCTTTAGGTCTGAAACACACCATTGCATCTGCTCCACATGGGGTCTTCCTCCTGCTTGTCTATTAACCTACAGCTGTGCTGAAGCTCTCATGCACACACATTCAGCAGCGCTCTCATCTAAACAGGATCCACTTGCAACCACGTGAGCTGGATCATTGCCTTAGTAGGTGATGTGGTGAGGAGAAGATGTGCACTGGAGTTTTTCCAGAAGCTGGGAAGCTGAGGAGTACCCTGAAAGACAAGTTTGCCCTCTCTAATTCAAGCATGCTTTCCCTGCACAAACCTGTGCTTTCCCTGCTTGTGGCTAAGACAAGATGGTCTCTGTTAACCCCCAGAGCTGGGGTTGCCTTGAAGGGTTGCTCTGCTCACACTAGAGAATCAGCACTCTGTGTTCAGGTGGGGCTGACCCAGACTGCAGCAGCATAAGATAGCCAAAACAGATTATCCGAAAGTCCTGTCCTGGGCAAAGTGGCTGAAGAGGGACAGACTCAAATAGAAACCATCTAAGGAACCTGTCCATCTGCAAGAGAGGGACATAAATGACCTGCAATTGTCAGGAGACTCTCAGCCCCATAGCTCATCATTCAGGGTCCTGCAGGCAGGTAGCAGGGTGCATATACAGTGAAGATGCTTACGACAGACACCACCTGGGCTAGAATCACACCCAACAGCTTTGGTTTGGGGAAATGTTATTGAAAGTGCAAGGGGAGAAATCTCCGTCTTCCTTCTGCCAATCCCATGTTTTGTTTAAATGGAAAAAAATCTGTTCTTGTGAGTAGACACTGAGGAGGAAAAGGCATTTCAAGAAGAACCATCTAAATAACTCAGTGACCTGAAAAGAAATCAAATATCTGTAGCTATCACAGGTTCTAACAGATTGATATATGCCCCTGTTAGGAAAATCCGGGGTAGCTATCTGTCATCACTGGGGCCTGGACACTATTTATTTCCATTGTACAAGTTCTCCCAGGTATCATTTTGTTCCATTGTGACTGCTGGCCTGCTGCAGCTTGGGAATCCACTGTGGAAATTCGTAGTTATTCAGTGCGTGAAGCAGCTTCCTCCTAGGTTGTAAAGTCGATTTTACGCTGATGAATGACCCATCTGTAGAACTGGGATGAAGGTGCATTATTTTCCTATTTTTCATATGACTGAGCAGAATAATACCTTGGGGGACCTCAGGAAAAAAAAAAAAAAAAAAAAAAATTATCATAGACAAACATGCCCAGAAGTAACATGAATGAAAAAAAAAATACACACAGCACTGCAGGCTGTAACACTGAACACTGCCTCAAGAGAAATAATCCCAGCACTGGATGAATTGTTGTAGTCATCCCAGATTGCTTTGTCATTTACAGGATACTGCAGAAATGGCAGACACAGCATGAGGCTATTGAATTGCTTCAGGGGCTTGGGATCTGTTTATTAAAGAAGTTGAGATGAAATTTTCCTTTCACTTCATTAGGGCTATATTGGGATGGTCCAAACAGTTTGGGTTTGGGGTCTGAGCATAGCACCTTTGTCAGCCTCCTAGATCAGGTCCTGCTGAAGCAATGACCACTTTCTGTATGTACCACCAGCACAGCCCCGATTTGCCAAAGTAAATACAGAGGAAGCACAAAGACTTTCTACATGGAGCTAGAAACTGGCCTGCCAAAGAACTTATGTTTCTGCTCATCAACTCATCAGCTTCAAATGCGATTGCCGTTTTCTCTAACACAGTCCTCCCACAGTGCTGAAATGCTGTTTCAGAGTGTGGCTGCTTTTGCTCAAATTATCTAGGTATGGAAATCATGGCCATGTCATCTCTGGCTAGTGCTCTCCTGCATGTGCACATCACACATGGTGTGGAGGTGGTGCTGCTTGGAGCCAGCTCAAGGATTTCTCCCCAACGCCCAGTGTAAGTTTGTGCTGGGACCATGGGAAAAACTTCTGGAAGAGGTGGGCAAAGAGATTTGAGGAGAAGGAAGTGTGGTGGAGAAGGAAGAGTGGGACCCTGGGACAGGAGGGCCATGGTGAGGATGGGAAGCCTGAGGGGGTAGGTAATGGTCAGCTTTGGTGGCTGGTGGGTGACAGACAGCAACATAACACCTGCAAGGAGTGGAGAGGGCTCTACAGAGCTTTGGGATGAGAAGACCTCCTCTTCCAACACACGCCGCCCACCCTGCATGAGGCCTGCAGGCAGTGCTGTGACTCACCTCCAGTGCTGCAAGAAGCTCTTCCTCCCCCAGCATCTGACTGCTGAAAATCCCATTGGTTTTGGTAATTCGAAGGATGTCTGTTGTCCTAAGCAGCCTGCCATACTGGTTGTTTTATCAGTGCCTAAATTCCTGTCTAATCCCTAAACCTAGCAGGGTAACAAGTGATCCCCTGACTTAGCAAGGCTGAGGACAGAGTGAGGTGAGGCTGTGAAAGCACAGGTGGGCTTGGTGTTGGTGTTATCATGCCCAGAATGGGCCTTTGAAAGAGGTTTTGCTACACTAGAAGTTATAAAGATTTTGGTGCCAATTAATCATCTTTTCAAAGTTTGCTGTTGCATCATATTTTATTATTCATCTCTGTCAGGCTGGGTAGTTAGGCATTTTAGTGGTGTTTTGCTAAAGCTGACAGGAGCATAAGGACTACATGGATAGCTTTCGGGTCTCAAAGTACTGACTGACTGGAGACGAATCAAAACCTGGGCAAATTTTTGAAATAAAGTAACTGCGTGAAAATGGGATCTCATCCCTTATTTTTCATGTCTCCTGGTTATCAGCAGACTAACCAGAGGTAGGGAAAAAAACACTTCACTGCCTTCCATGCCTAGTTCAGGGTGGGTTTTTCATTCAAGAGCACTTAGGCTCAAAGAGAAACTTGAAGCTGTATCTCCCAAGTCCTTGATCAGGGCTCCAGTAAAATGACACTCAGCTGAGCTAGCAGGTCTCCTCTTTTCAGTCTTTGTTGTAAAACTTTGTCAAAACCGATACATTATGGGAACTCTCTGGCTTTGACAATGCATTGAAAATATCTCAGTTCACTCTCCTTGTAATATGCTTGGCTGCTTTGGTTTATTTGGGTTCTGCTGTTTCAGGGGGAGTTTTAAAGCAGAAAATAAGATTTTGTAGAAGGATATGTCTGTGTAGTGTGTGTCTATCTTGGAAAAGAGAAAGAAGAGGCTGGAAACTACGGAGAGCTCAAAGCCAGCATTGGGCACAGCATTGAAAAGCTTTCATGTAAAGCAAAATGTGTTTGTTAGGATTCAGGAAAACAGGTTTCCACAGCTATAATCAGATCCTAATTTTAACAGAACGTTTGAATCACCAGAGAGAATTGCACTGTATTTATTGAATTTTCTTTGTTGTTGGGTCTTGCTGCTGTGTAAAACATTGCATTCGGCCACAATGTTCAGATGTGATAAAAAGGCTACATTACTCAGCAAAAGGTCATGGCTGAGAAAGGTTCACAATAGCAGTAAAAATTTTCACCCAGACAAGCTGCTTATCCCAGAATTTGACCATGATTTCCAAGGTTCTCTGAGATCTTCTGCAGAATGGCCCAAAAGACCACATGTTCCAGGACACTGCTGCTCCAGTTCAACCCCCAACACCCAACAGCCCACTGGAATTCAGAGACTGAGATACACATCTAACTGTGGCACATATTTTGAGTAGAAAAGATCAAACCATAACTGGAAAAAAAAATCCCTGTGGTAAAAATTACACCCATTCAGATCTAATTTGGTCCAATTTACTCTTCCACTGAGAAGGAGCCGCAGGTAAAGCTCATGAGCGGAGTTTTATAAAGCTTGTCAGGCACCTCCAGGTCCAGCTGAGATCTCTGTGGAGCTTTTCAAAGTCCTTAGACTCCTGGGGAGTTTCTTGGAGTCTTCTGAAGAGAGAAATCTGGAGCCAGCTATGTAAGAGTGACAAACACAAGTCTTAACTCTAGCTAGCCTTGAACTCACTTTACTCTGGTTATTTCTATTTCCACACCCGTAAAATGGCAATAAAAGGTATCCAGCTGTCTCAACTTTGAGGAAGGGTAATTAATGCACATATTAGGTATTAAAGTGGAAAGCACTATATATTTTAAAGACTATTATATTCAGAATATTCATTATTCAGGATAATTTAGCAATTACAATTCACAGATTTTTGAGACCATCAGGGACCGTCTTCTGATGATCTAGCCTGAATTTGTCCACCCAGAGACCATAGGACATTACTCAATAATTGCCATCTGCAGCTTCAGAAGCTGAAGCTGAGCTGAGTATGTCCGGTGATGCAGCAGGAACCACAGCCTCTCTAGGCTCATACCAACCTCAGAGGGTCTGAAGCTGATCTTAGTGCAGAAATATTATTGACAGATTTCTCCTCTGCTTCTGTCTCCTGGGCTTCATTTTCTATTTTCATATTTTGCTGTCTTCTTTATAACATTTATTTCCAAATCACTCTTGAAGATTCCAATTTCCAAACAGCAACAAAAACCCCAAACTCACATGAATAACAGCATGTTTCTTTGATAAAGAAAAGAGGGTTATGATGAATAAGTACATTGCCTCTGTTTGTGTAAACTTTTTGATTAAAACATGGCAGGAGAGAAAATAGTCACCAAATGGGCAATTCCAGGAATGTTGACAATTTTTCACAGAAAGCACATTTAAAAGATAAAGCCCAGCTTTAAGAGAAAATCTTTTTCCATTTTCTTTGAAAATAGGCAGAAGATATGATGATGCATAGCTGATGACATAGCTGACCCATTGGTCCCTGCTGGTGGTCTCCAGCTGATGGCACACCACCAAGTCTCTAGCTGTCCCCAGGCAGCTCCCATGCTGCCCTGGCTTTGCTCATCTGCTAACCTAGGCACCAGCAGTCCATGCTATCAGAGAACATCTGATCATTGATGGAGTCCAGCTAATTTGCCTCTGTGGCTGGAGATGAGGCTAATGAAAGTTTCAGAGGCAGAAGTTTTCTCCATCATGGAGTTTCACAATGCCGACACAGCCTTTTGCCAGGTCTCCAAACTTTTCTCTTCAGGTGCCTCTATACTTCCAAAGCAACGGCACTGCACATCTAATTTTAGATGAGAGGAGCAATTAGTAATTAAAAATAATAATCCTGAAGTGTTTGAGTTGTACTTTCCTTGATTGCCACATGCACAGAATCTTAATTCCACTTACAGATCCTGTGCTTTTGTCTTTAACATACTAATGCATTTCTCCTCCAGAGCAGGCTGGAGTCTCCAGCCTGGATTTGTGGGTGGTGTGAAGGATCTCCCTGACCCAAGACTGCTCATTCCTCCTTGCCAGTAAAAGTTATTTATAGCTTTCAGAGAAAAGCTAAATCAGCATAATTTTGTTGTAAACAAATTGTTTTATAGAGAATTTTAATTAGTTTCTCATATTTTGATCCCAGGGGTTCCTCTTGTTTGTAAGGTACATACTTAGATGTATTTCTCTGGTTGTTTTTTTTTTTTTTTTTTTTTTTTTTTTTTTGTCCCAAGGGGTTAAAGCTTGTTGGGGGATCAGGGCTCGCTTCAAAGTTAGTCCAACATCAAAACGTGTTTCTTATGTTAGAGTCCTGTTTCCTGTGTTAGCAGTTAGTTTCATAAAGGTAGCCAACACCTCCCCCCAGGATGAGCATGCAATGCATTTCATATTGTTCTACAAAAATAATAAAAAGTCTTTGCAAAAGTTCTATGTCACCTGAAGAGATGAAATTTTACCCTTCATTGATCATATATGGAGGGATTTTGATGGTCTAAAATGAAGAATTTTCATTAAAACACAGTGGTGAGCTTTGCTACGATGGGGTAGCATTCTTACACCCTTCCTTCATTCACCATCTCTAACACCACTCCTCAAACCTAAAATACTAATTTAATTGACATGTACTTAAGGACAAATAATGCAGCCATTTCCTTTCTGTCCAACTGATTCAAACTTCACATTTTCCCCATCATCAACAAGACGGATTAAGTGCCACGTATTGATGCATAATGAATGGACAGATTCCCTTCGTTTTCTTATCTGTACGTTATCTGTACATCACTTGAAACTATTGACAGATGTGAAATTATGGAAGAAGTAGAAAGGTTCATAAATGTTATTTGGGATGAATGATGAGGAGAAAGAATAGCATCCTAAAGGTAGCACCTTTCGTCGGGCCATGGGCTACCTGACTGCTGTCCAAAGCCAGGATTTCAGCAAGGAAAGACACACAGAGGAGGGAAAGGGTAAAGTTCAATTTCAACTTTTAATTTCAGTTCCACAGATCACACGTGTTCTTGGATAAAGTACGTGTTCAGTAATTACACTTGCATATCTGGCTTAATGACATGGTCCAAACCCCAGATGTGAACCAAGCTCTGGCACTACGTGGCAGATGCTGCACAGCTCTAGCAGTGAGCAGAAGTGCTCCCTGGAGCTGCACTCAGATGTAACAGGCCTCCTGGCCTGCATTTAAAAAACATGTCTGGACTTTAAGGGATTCACCTCCATGTACACTTCACTGGTGTAAGCCAGGTATGTGTTCCCGGGTGGAAGGACCCATCACTGCACTTGCCACAGAGGGAGCTCCGCAGACCCTCAGATGAGACCTTTGCTTTTACCTGCCTGGCTCTGGGTGCGATGAATCCCACCCTCAGTGGCCACAGTTCAACTTAGCCCTTTGTGAGGCCCTGTTCTTTTTTCCTAAACCCAGTCTCCTTTTAGAATATCCCTAAAGTTTCTTGCTTCCAAAAGCTGGGCCACCATACCTTAGTCTTACTCTGCCAGTTGCTAAAGCACAAGTTTTCTGGCCGGCCACCTACCAGTAATGCAGACATGTCCAAGGCTCTCAGAATACTGCGATGCTCACTGCAACACTTACAGAAACTGCAATGGCGTACATTTATCCAGCATCTGCTTGAGGAATGTGCATCTAATAACCATCAAAGTACAAAGGCAGTCAGATGTTAACACCTCTCTTTCCACCCCTTTGTTTCAAACCACTTTAAGGAAGCTTTATAAACTATGCTGATGGATGGAAGGTCCAGCACTGAGAAAAAAAAAAAAATGCAAGATATGCTGCTTTATTTCTTCCTTCATGAGAAGAGAACAGCCTCCACTGAAGCAGGGAAATAGAAAATGAACCTCGGAGGCAGTCAAGCAAAATTTCAGACAGAGCCTTACTCGTGTGATTCTGTTTAATCACCGTCCATTTCCTCTTCACTCTTCAACTAAATAATAAATATGGAGTGGCTTTTTTCATTACCATTTAAGCCAGAACCGGTCCTGGAGAAAATGTGAAAATATAGGTTGAGCCTTGAAATCAGTGGATTTCAAGATGCTATTTTGAATACAAGCCACCTGTGTAAATTTATAATCCAATAATTAATAATCCCGCACCTTTTTATCTTAGAAACTCTCAGGAGTAATTTCCACATCTGAGCACAGCACACATCATAAATCCACTCCAAATGATTTTTAAATTTGTCCTTTCCAATTCCGGTTTGAATTGACATTTTGTTCTGGTTGAAGTGGCATCCTCAGATGCCTTCTCCCCTGCAATTAGCTGAGATTAAGCAGTTGGAGGAGCAGCACAGGAAAGATCAGAAATGCTCGTAGTCACTGATGCTTTGATCATACTGAACAGCAGAACAGCAGTTGGCTGTAGTTTGTGACTTTGTTACATAAATAAATATATTTCTGAGGCTGCTTTAAAATGATCCATAGCAGACTGTGCCAGCAAGCGGACTGCAATTCTTACTGCCAGCAAGCATCTTGCATGCTGTAGTCTGTCTTCAGCTTCAGTGCAAAACACGAGACATCTTTTTCTTTCCTCAATATTTGTATCTTTCTGCACCATTTAATGACATTAAAAAGGAGCTAAGTATGTTGCAAATGCAGATCTGGTTTTATTTAATCATTGCCAATCTGAAAGTATTCAGAAGTCCGGGTTATTAGCATTTTCTGTACATACCACAGCTCTTTTTGGGGCATGTGTGCCGGCTATCCCAGTAATGTGAGCAGCCTGAGACAGGCAGCACAGCAGAGGGTTTTAGTCACACCCTATTCATTGAATTTAATAGCAGTTGAGCAGCTAAAACCCCTTATCGGTGCTGTGGAAGTGCATCCCAGGGTGAGCGTACGCTGGCCTCAGCAGCCTGAATCCTATCAGCTAATGCGGCCTGCTTGGCTGCACCCCGGGCAGGGCACGCAGTGCAGGGAGCAAACTTTGATACATGGGCTGAGTTAAAGTGAGCATTCGGAAAGTGAGATGATCTGTGTAGTCACACACACTTCTTAATGCTTTAAAAAACCTTTATTTTCAGTTCCTGGTACTTGCTGGCCAGGTCTGAGATGCTACAGGAACAACAAGACCTGGAGTACTTTGGCCTTTGTACATCCAGACAAATAAATATATATATAGTGAAATCAAAGTCACGTACCCAATAGGATGCTCATCTTGTCATCTGGTCAGTAAAATTCCCTAGCAGTTGCATGTCTCCTCACACATATGCAAAGCATACGGTGAACCAGTTGAAATACAGAGTGCTCAAGGAGACCAGTGCATGTATAGGGGAGGCTCCGAGCAGGAGGAGAAACAGTACGGGGAACGTAGGGAGAGGTCAGAAATGGGGAGACAGACCCAGCTAGAGAAAATATTCTTAAAAGCAAAAAAAAAAAAAAAAAAAAATGGGGAAAGAAACACTAACAAATCGTTTTGTCCTAGGGGATTTCCTGCAGGTGGACTCCTGTGGTAGATCTTTATTGAAAGAATAACATCTGGCTTTCATAAATAGCTTTTGAGCAGTACCTTTAAGTGAATTTGCAGAACAAGGAAGCATCATTATCTTCATTTTACCTGTGGGAAAGCTTAGGAAAAGAGAACCAATTTACTTAAAGTAAAACTTTCTTCCAGCCGAAACAGCAATAGCCTCTGGAGTCACTCTTCACTGCTCCCCTGGCAGAGGTCTGGCTCTGCCATACCTCCAGATCTCGGTGTGATCAGACTGAGGCAAAGTGGCTTTGCTGTACATTTCCTCTGTTGCACAGCTAGACACATTTGTTAGGCAGAAGTGATCACTTTCTCCTTTTGTTGTCCAAATTTCATGCTTCCTTCCCCATCCCTCTGTTGTTTAATAATAAAACATACTGCTCATCACTGCTCAGAAGCATTTTAAAAAGTTTCCTGCAGAGACACCAGAAGAATATGGACCGGTTCCCAGACAGCTAATCCCATGCACAGAGCATCCTCTGAACAACGCTGCGGGAGGGGTCCCTCAGGCACGAGAGATGTATCTATGGGCAGCGCAGACAGTCGTGAGGATGGTTTCCCTACAGAGCTGACACAACCCAACTTGAAGACAGAGGGATCTGAGATGTCTCCAAGACTCTAAGATTTTTCTTTTTTTTTTTTTTTTTCTTTTTTTTTTTTGACCAAAGTTTGACAGTACCCACTGTGGTTCCCACCAGGGACACAGCAGTTAGTGGGGATGGCAGTGCAATAACCACTCTCCCCAAAATCAGTTCCCGAAGCAGCAGTTTACAGCATTTACAAACTTTTCAGGTGTGATGGAGCCTAGTTTTGGGTGGGAATCAGTTTTGGCTGTGGCCGCTCAATCCAATCAATACCTGGCCGAGCCAGCTACCCACACGCACATCCCCACATTGAATTTTTAAAAAGCAGGAAGGGATCCAAGAGGAAACGATCTGCGGGGGCTCAGCCACCACGTCTGCTGGCAGGTCACAGCTGACTCTGCTGTTCTACATGTGTTTGCTGCTTCCGCTAATCCCAGCAGGCTAAAGTGATTTATTTTCCCTTTCTGTTTTTGTAAGACATCCATTGGCAGCAGCCAAAGTCAATCAATTGCTTCAACCAGAGCTTACAGGCAGCAGTCCTACAAGGCAAAGATGAGAAGCAGCAGGAGGGACAGAGTAAGTGGCTGGGGAGCATCCACGGACCCATCCGCTCATGGCCAGAGGTTTGAGCAGACAAACTGTGACATCCCAGTCAGTGTTAGTGTGAAGAATGAGGCCAGGCAACCCCATAGTACACTAAGGGCTGAGGAGCATCACTTTCACCAGCAGAAACCTCCTGGTTCAGCTAAGGAGCTGGCCATGGAAAAATACAGAGGAGACTTGCAAATATGGTCAAAATCCTCATGTCTGTGGAAGCAGTATTTCTTTCCTGGAAAGCGAAGGCCACCTTGTACCATCTTTCCTTTTCCTTTGGGCTAAAATGTAAAAGGTCTGTTGCATGGAGAAGGTATTATTCTGGTGTCCTCCAGAAAAACCCTCTGAGGTAAGACAGTGAGCAGACCCAGAAGATTTCTTTGCTCCTACATTGCTGTTCTATTACAACCAAAATACTCAGGAACAAAGAAGCATGATAAGACAGTAAGAGTAATTTTGATAATGACCTTTTATAAAAAGTAAAAAATTATGGCAAAGTACTTCAGAAATGTCACTATATTTTGCACTCACTGTATATCTGCGAGACAAGCTCACCGTGGCACAGGACACGTGTATTAGCTGCTTGCCCTTCACCACTCCAACAGCAGTCACCTTGTCCTCAAATATGTGATATTGCTGAAGTGACGGATGGCAAAGGCAGAGACCAGAATGGCACAAGGCAGTAGTGTAACTCCCTTTAGGGGAAAAAATTCCTAGCGAGGTAATTTAAGCAAACAGTAGTTACCAAATTGTAATTTTTTTTTTTAGTCCCAGAGGTTAAAAATTCAACTTTTGAGAATTTTCAGAGAAATTTCTTGGTATTAAACCATACCTCAGTTCTGAAATCATTTAGAAAATGCCACCAAATGTCACAGCAGGATATTGGACTGGCCTGACTCTGACATCTGAGCCTCTGGTCACCAAACCATGGCCATCCAGCCATTGGGAATTCCAAACATTTCCAAACAGCTCAACTAGATTTAAAGACAAAGAAAAGAGAGAGAGGAAAAAAAAAAAAAAAAAAAAAAAAGAGAGAGAAAGAGAGAGAAACATCTCTGTTCTTTTCAAACATGGAAGAGAATGTCAATGTGACCTCAGTATGTATGTTGTCAATATATATGAAGGACCTGGAACACAAGTCCAATGATAGCAGCTGAGGGAACTGGGGTTGTTTAGTCTGGAGAAGAGGAGGCCCAGGGGAGACCTTATTGCTCTCTACAACTCCCTGAAAGGAAGGTGTGGGGAGCTGGGGGTCGGCCTCTTCTCACAGGTAACTGGTGATAGGAGCAGAGGGAATGGCCTCAAGTTGCTCCAGGGGAGGTTCAGGTTGGAAATGAGGAGACATTTCTTCTCAGAAAGAGCAGTCAGGCATTGGGACGGGTTTCCCAGGGAGGTGGTGGAGTCAACGTCCCAGAGGGTGTTTAAGGAAAGTTTGGATGTGGTGCTTAGGGACATGGTTTAGTGGGTGACATTGGTGGTAGGGGGATGGTTGGACCAGATGATACTGGAGGTCTTTTCCAACCTTACTGATTCTATGACAACCTTGCTGATTCTATGATTCTATGATGTAAAACTTTTGATTTATGTCATAAGCAAATGCTTTTTACCATTGTACTCTTTTCTTGAGTTATAGTCTCACCTAATTTTGCACCCAACTTCAAGGCCCTCCACAGGCAGTTGCAAATGCAAGCCATGGCATCACCACAGCCTCTCGGTTTCTTTCAAAAGGCATCTAAAAGCACCTAATTGTTGCCATTCTTGTCTTTATTTTTTGCAGTGAACAGCAGCAAGCACATAGTGAGAAAATACCGAGGGCACCTCCGAACAAAGATTGAGTCTGGAGAAGGAACCATACCCGTCCGGTGCCACAACGCGGCACAGACGTGGGACGGCGTGCTGCTGGGAGAGCAGCTCATCACCATGTCCTGCACAGACAAAATCGCCAGGTACTGTACCACCAAATGTGTGTGCATCATGAAACTGTTTGCATGTGGAAATTAAGTTTAATGCCACAAAATACAATGGGTACTGGTGGGGGAATAACTCACAGGTGCTGACAAAGCCTGCAGAAACAAAGACTGCCTTTGTATGCAAAGATAGACCCTATAAATAGGATGGAATGTAAATAGGACGTTTTCCCAAATTCTCCATGGGTTGTTAGTTGCTCTTTACAGTGTGACAAAAATATAAACCCTCTTTTCAGCGTTTTCTGCCAGTAGAATTTCAGTGTGCAAATAAAATACATCTTATTGCTCTTATTGGATCATTTACTGCAAATCTTGCAAACCAACCATCATGCAGATAAGCTTACCTCATCTGCACCAATAAAGTGCCCTAAGTATTGTTAAGAATATTGCTAATATTTTGAATGTCATTGCAGAGCTCTCTTGTCACAGCCACCTCTGTGGCTTTCCACTCTCTCTTGTAAATATGACATATCTTTATGTAGAATAATTGCCGTTTACGAATATTTCATAATTACTCCATGGTGGCACATAAAATGTTGTCATACTTGCCTTTCTCTGTTTAGAGCATTAACTGATAACAAATGATGGTTATCACAAACTGAAAACAAAGCATGTGCAGTTGG
The DNA here is from genome assembly GCF_011077185.1 of Oxyura jamaicensis. Classification (NCBI taxonomy): domain Eukaryota; kingdom Metazoa; phylum Chordata; class Aves; order Anseriformes; family Anatidae; genus Oxyura; species Oxyura jamaicensis. The sequence goes on along the minus strand of NC_048894.1, from coordinate 11,261,934 downwards.
ATGCACGCATACAATCAGTATATACCTCTACATGTGTGTATACTTATGTTCATAATTATATATATATAATGTGTATAGATGCAGCTCTCAATGTAAAATACGCTACATTATAGCTATAAAAATGTAAATGTTATGAACAAATTCTCTGCTGGAATATCATTCCTAAGAACTCAGCTAAATTACAGCAGTTGAGAATTTGGCCCAACTATTAAAAGCCAATTGAAGCAAAATATTTTTTAAAAGTGTAAAGTTTTTGTTTAATGTAAATGTATAAATTATTCAATTAGCTTTAAACAGATGACCTACTAAAGTTCAATTGGCCTGAGGGCTTAGCAAAGCCTGGCATTTTGGCAGAAAAATGTACGACTGAACCAGCAAATGTAAATACTAACAGGCTCAGAAGACAGAACACAAAATCCACACTCTGCTAAGTGTAATCATCACAAATGTTGTGCTTGCATGACAGATAAAGAGCATCTTCTGCTATAATATTTTCATTTATTCATAAAGAGATAACAGAAAACCCAAACTGTTTTTAGTGGATCTCCTGCACCGTTTTAGATGCAGCTGGGTTTTCCAAATTCAGAAAAAAAAAAAAAAAAAAAAAAAAAAGTTTGAGAATTGAAATATTGCACTCTCTGTGGTTTGGAATGTCATTAGCCCATGAATTAAATATCAGCTTTGCAAACAGTATTACATTTGCTGTTGATGTGGATGCTGACTGTAGTACACACTCTCAGAAGCTGTTTTTTCTCCAAGCACATCTGCTAAGCACATTCAGTGAATCCTTTCCTTGTTGCCACATGTCTAAACAGCATTAATGTCTGTGAAGAAAAAAGAATCTACCACGTTTTTCCAGGATAAATAAAAATCTTGCAGATCTCATCTTTGATATTATTATTCTAATATTGTATGAATTATTGCAATGTTTATTTTGCACTGTAATTCAACTAGACATGGGATTTTCCTAGACAAAAGAAAAAAAATAGCAATTGTTAATCCCTATCATGAACAGCAAATATTTACTCTTACCAGGGACAGTTAAAAGCTGTGAGAAAGGAAAGGGAAAAATAATGTTAGTAGGAATGGTGGTAGTGTTGTGATACTACCAGTGCTTCAGAAGTTCTTTTCATGTTGCACCGTGCAAGGAACTCCGGTAACTAGAAATGGTGGAAACCAGAGAAGGGGGGCCCAAATGAGAATTTAGTGGAGAAAAATTCAGTTAATACAGTAGAGAGCATGGAAAAGACTGTAAAAAAAATAAATAAATAAAATAAAAAAAATAAAACTTTCTGAATGCTTCTTGAGCAAATGCCCAAGGCTTTCTAGATATGTCCCCAAACCCAGCTACACTTGCAGTTCACAATTTTCCTTCCTTTTACCTTTCTGGTTACATCGTGAGACTTGGTTCTGCGATTTTATTTCCACCAGCCTCCAAACTACATACCTTTGTGTCATAACTTCAGCTGGGTTCACAAGTTCTAGTTTGGGAATCACTGTGGTAGTGAAAGCAAAGCACCAATACAGGAAATGTTCACAAAAACGTGTCTAGCATGGCAGAAAATAAGCAGTCCCCCTACGGCAAGGCCCTGGTGAGTACGTTTCCAGTGATTTTTGGCTGCTAGAAATTTTATGTAGAGCTTAGCAAAGACTGGTGAGAAAAGGTTTGGATATGGCATAATCAATAAACTTGATCTCAAATTTCAGTTTACCATATAATGTAAAATACGATCTATGATCAATCTTTGTCCTTCATATCCTTCTCACTCATACAGGGAAGAAGTCAAAGGTTTCACCTCATCTTTGTGTCACTACATATAGAGCTTTTTTTTGCCTTCATCTCTGGACATAGAAAATACAGACAATAGAAGAGTTTGGTGAACAACGATATTGCTCTGCGAGTTCCCTTTCCCCCCTCTCTGCCCCAGCAGAGAAATCAGAAGGTGGTTTCCATGCCATTCTTCAGATTCCAAATATTTGCTCTAACACAACGACAGTTGACTCTTCAAATGTCTGCAGGATGCAGGAATCTGGTTTCACATCATCTGGACTTGTCTAGCAATGAGAAAAGAAAAATCTCCAGAGCTGAAATTCATGTTTGTATAACCAAGATTTGACAAAAATCTGACTTGTATACTTTGGATTTTATTGCTTGTAAAAGCCCCTCAGGAGCACCGGGCTATTAGAGAATGTTTTCTCTTGAGAGCCTAACCAGCTGCTAAAATATACATCATTTTGCATTATTTGCAAAGGACATTGCTATCAGAATATCAAAGATCCAAGAATAGAGAGAGTTACCCAGAAAAGCGAATAATATTCTATAAATCTTGTATCTAACAATTTATGTTCTTCCTGCTCAGAGGATAACCACAAGCAGAGAGTGATTTAATCAGATTTATTTGTTATTCAAAGGCATTTAGCAATTTTTATTACTATCACCACAAATTTGAGAGAATTTGATGCTTGGTATGCATTATTTGGGTTCTGTGGCTGTGTTGAGATTGCAGGATAAACAGCCTGGTATCATACCTATTCCCTTACGGAATTAAAGCACAAACACTTCTAGCATGAATACTCATGTTATTTGGCTCAGGCAGGGAATTACGAGGTGAAATTCTGCGATTGCATTATAGAGGAGGTCAGACTAGATCTTGGTGGTTCCTTCTGGCTTTAAAATCCTATGCATTTATATGTGCAAATTTAAAGTTTGGGCTCCATGAATCCCCAGATAACCCACCCTGAGTGTTAGCTTTTACACTCAGAACTTTTGTGAGTCTCACAGTGCAGCTAAAGTCAGTTCAGCCTTTTTATGCCACAGATTTTAGGATTAAACCATGTTCTTTAGACCCAAAATTCATTAGCTGCACTAACACCTAGGATTTTGACTTTCATTTCTCTCTGTAATGTACACCATGAAAAAGAGCAATATCATGAACTAAATAATTCTGAAAAAGATCAACTGTTTGGGGAAAAAATTGAGTAATTTAACATTTTCTTTATGGTAATCAGAAGTTATATTATGGATTTTATATCAACAAAGACATCCTAGGTCAACATCAAAGCCCTAAAAAAGCTTAGTTTTTATTTTTTCATGGAACCAAAGCCATAAAATGGACTAGAATAAAATTCTGTTCCTCTTGCTTTTTCACACCAAGGCTGGACATGGAATCAGCTCATACCATTGCTTATGAGAAGGTCAGTGCAAAGTTAATGCCTCTGCTGGTGGAAGTCTCTGCATTTGCTGTCCAGGAACAGACAAATGTTTGAAGGAAAACTTACACACACACACACACACAAAAGTATACACAGTTAGATAAAGAAAGGATATGTCTAGAGTTCAGCTCCTCTTCAAAGATTCAAGTGTAGTGACCAACATTTTGGAAAGTCCAGCACTAAATCCTCACCATGGACCCACAGAAGTGTTCAGAACAGCAAGGTCTGAAAGGCACTCAGGCTCCTACTGGCCATGGGGGTGAGCTTTGCAGCATTCCCTTAGTGCCCTTGGTCCCTTTCGGTGACATGAAGACAGCCCAGAGTCTCCACTCTCCTCTGCACAACTCTGCTGGCTTCCCAAGACACACCAAGTCTTTACATGCACTCCAGATTTGCAGGTGATAATTTGCACAAGCAAATACATACATATATAAAACAAGAAGTTCCAAATGTCTCTCCTTTTTTTTCTTAAAGTAGAAGAAATATAAAATACTGAAAAAAAATATTAAAGAATGGTAAATTTCTCTTACTGAAGTCCATCATCCCTTTCGTTAGACTTATAGAGGAAAGACAGAGTCTGCCACAGAGTCCAGAAACTTCCTTTCAATAAGCTTTGTCTTATGACTCATGGAAACTTTGTCTGAGCTTCAGGCCAAGCTCCTTCCACCATGACTCAAGTCCTAGTCCCACCATGCCCCTGGTTTGCCAACACATACTGTCTGTCCTTCCTCCTGTATGGTTTCTTGCTTTGCACTGTGGGCTCATCAAACTTACACATCACATCACCAGCACCTGTCTCTCTTCATCTTCCATGCAGAGAAAGTGGAGAAATTATTTCTCCCATCACCAGCTAATCCATAATAGCAGGGCATTATCCCCCTGAATAGCTGCACAGAAAGGTTTAATGATGACCATTTCCCATGGTTTGGCAGAGAAGTGCAATAGCGCTGGGAGTGCAAGGAGGAGGCTACCATGACACAGCAGCCTCATAGCATAAACCATCGTTCCCAGGTCATATATCATGACTGTACCAATGTGTGCAGACTATTTTGAGGATTGAAATCCAAGCATTCAATGCTAAGGTTTACATAAAAATTGGTTCTTGTTTGGGTGTCCCTTTGGAGGCTGAGTTATGCAGTGCACTGCTCTTCCCCAAGACCTTCTTCCTCAACAACTTGACTGGAGATCTTAAGCTGACCTAGGTGATGTATTTACTTTGGAGAGATTCCAGCTTTCCGTGCATCCAACTTGCATCTAGTAGTGTATGAATGTACCTGTAAATGCATGAGACGAGGTGCTTGTCCTCTTCCAGAAGCTGGCCTCTGCCAACTGCCAACCCGCAGCTGCCCTTGCAGGGTGCAGGCCTGAAGAACGTGTTTACACAGGATTTGAGGGAAACAGTCCTCACAAACATTGTCTTTATACAGCAAATAAAAGCCAGAATTCAGTGTGTATCTTGTAAGTTCTGGCCTTAAAATTGTTTTCTTACTACAGCTTCTTAAAAGGTCACCTTTAAAAGACTGTGTATTTTCTTACTACCAGGTTAATGGTCATCAACTTCCTTGTACTTCATAGAAACAGTGACATTAAGCCTGGAGGTTAAATAAGGCCTAGAACATCTAAATTATACCTCACCTACAAAATGTCACAAACAGTAACAAAGGACCTCCAAACTTGGCATTACAGCCCTGACAGTCTATTCCTGTCCCGTGGCTAAGGTTCGTAGCATATGTGGGCCCACAAGCTAAAGGAATCTTTTTTGAGAATACCTTCGGAGTGTTGCAAGGTAATGTGGTCTTAAAGCACTGTTTCAGGATTTAGCAGTGGGAATCTGAAAAGCACTTTACAAGATGATTTGGGCACATTAAACTATATTTAAATGTAGCGTATAAAAATGCAAGACTAAAAGTCAGTGTTAGAAACTGGAATTCTTAGATCTATTTTAGTGTTAGCCCATCGACCAGAGCCATTGTTAACAGAAGGCTGAGCCTGACAAGGTAACTGTTAAGAAAAGCTACTTCAAAGGCTGCATATTAATGTAAATGAAAATCAATTAGCACAGCGAGATCTTCAATTAGAGATGATTTGTGCACATGATTTGTAATTCTCCCTCTTAACCCCTTTCTGTGTGACTGAGATTTCAATTTCAATCTTTCACCACGAGGTATATTCCAGAAAACATATATAAACCACCCACTGTTAAAATACAGATCAAAAACTAATGCACTAGTTCCAGTTTCCAAACCAATAATAGCTAAATGGTCATATAAATAGGAACACCACAGGTGTTCTGCTGAGCACAGGCCACCATGAATAACAATTTATATTGTGTGAAGCATAGCTGGAAATATTGGTAATAGAAACTGTGGTACAGGAGGTTAACAACACGCCAAGTGGGTAAGACTTAAAGCTCTTAATAATGACACAAATAGTGTGTCGTTTATTAAAAGCCTTAACAAAATAAGCTTTGAAATTCATCAGCAGTGCGTTTTAACAGATTAGGTTTCCAAAGGTCCTGAGGAGACACTTTAGCCTCAGCTTCGATGGCAGGTGGACACTGCTCCCCAAAACGTTGTGAGGCATCAATGCCAATTTCTGCACATCTCAGTTCTGAAGCGATTTGAGGGCAGGCAGGCACCAAAGTTTCTCTTTGAATTATGCTGCGTGCAAACCAAAGCTGAAAATAACTTGGGGGTGGCTTGGGGATATATTTCCCTGAACGCCTCACCGGTGGTGTTGGTTGGCAAGGAGCGCAGGAGCCGGCTGGGGCTCGGGGGGGCCGGGAGAGCACGGCGTCTCATTAAAGAAAGGCTTCCTTGGTCTTGGATGCCTCCCAGCTCACCACTGGCATTTCCATGATTGACAAACAGGCAAAAATATATTGATTTAAGGATTATCTATATTGAAAACCAGACGCTGGATTTTGTCTTTGTAAACAGTGCAGCAATATCTGCTGTTTGAACAAAAGGAAGGGTATTCTTTCCTTCCATTTAAGCACCAAAAGCTCCCACATTTAGGTGAAAAGGGGAGACATTTGTTTTTGTTGATCCTGCTTGCTGAAGATTTTGTTGTGCTTTTTTTTTTTTTAATGATCTGTGACTAAGGGAGCAGTGGGTTGATTTTCTCTTTAGTGTAAGGGTTATTAAGGAGCACACAGCATATAAGTTATTAGAGAGATGCCTGGCCTTGAAAACAGCCCTTAAAATCTTGCTCAATTAGGAAAATTCAGAATGATCCAGCATATTTCTTCATAGTGAGAAAAGTCACTTTGATATATTGAGGACCCAAAATGTAACACTGCATTGCTCTGAATAATAATTTTATTTTGAAAAGCTGCATTTGAAGTGAGCACTTTGTTACAGATGGGAACACAGCTACTTTCATGCACCTAAATTAGGCTATAGAGAAATTGCTCCTTCAGAAATGAACACCCGTATTGATAGCTTCACTACTGCTCAGAGAACTTTCCTTATCATCCCCCTGCAAAAAATCTGATAGCTGCTCAGTTATCAAAGGACCAAATTTGGTTGTTACAATTCAATGCTTGTTGGTCGAGGAATGAACACCACACAGGACAGGAGACCTTCCCCCCAATATCTGTCAGTTAAGTCTATTCCTTTTGCAAAATGCTGAACTGGTAGCCTGTTAAGGTAGGTCTGTTTATCCACAGAACAGAAACGGAATGAGTAAGTGAAAAATTTCCCCATCAGTAGCATGTTTTTTGTTGTTGTTGTCGTTTTTTGTGCTCTGAAGGACAGGAGGAGCAGTGCAAGGGTCTCGTTTTGTTTGGTCAGCTCAGCACAGGACACCTCTTTTCCTAGGGCTTGTGCTGGCATGGTGGGACTCGTGCACATGCTCAGGGCCGCTTTCCAGAATGGAACAACCAGCCAAACACTGAACCTGGGCCAGACTTGCAAGCAAAGCTCGTTATTTCTTTCTTTCTTTTTTTTTTTTTTTCATCCCTCTTATCCCTCTTCCCTGGATGGTTGCAGCCAAACTAAGGCCATGCCAAAACAGAAAGCCACCAGCCGCACATCACTTGTCCTCGGTAGCAGTGCCAGTGCCACCCTCATCCTGTTTCCCCCATGCCTTGGTGTTGCTCAAGGAGATCCAGCAAGACGTCCAAGCTGCTTTACCCTCTGAATCTTGTCTTTTCAGTGTCAGTACCTTTTCTGCTTTTTTTTTTTTTTTTTTCTTTCTACCACAGGATGCTATCTGGTTCTAGGACAATGTGGTTTTTACACCACCTTCTCCCCATCAGGCACAACTTGCTCTTGTTCCCAGTATGTCCCCTGTTTTCTTCAGTCTTACCCCTCCACCCAATCTGTCTTGTAGCCACTTATACCTACCACTGCTGGTATAGGAGTTTTGTGCCCCCACTTGCCCCACCAAACCTGCCTGGATCTTCTTTTGGGATGGGAATAATGCCACAGACTTCAGCAATCACACTGCCTTTCTGCCTTGATTTCCCAGTGTGTATAAATATGGGGTTTTACCCCCCTTAAGCACTGTGAGAATTAATTAATGTTTATGAAATGCTTTTGACACTAAGGGCTGACCTGATTGTGCTTATGCTGTGATTTACAATAATGTAATTCCATTGACATCCGAATCTCTTTATATGCTAGGGTGAACATGTTCAGAATTAGGCAGAGAAATATCTCTAAAGAAAAGGCAGGTTCCTTGCAAAGAATTTAAATGAAATAATCACTATTACCTTGTAATTTATGACCTGAACACAATTTCCTATTTTGGTAAATAAAGCTCAGATGATTTCTTGTGATGTGCATATCATTAAATTTCCAATATTGTTGAACATATGTTGTTTTTCTGTTTAGCTGTTTTTATTCTCTCCTTCAATCAAATATACTTTTTTTTTTTTTTTTAAGGAAATGTCAAATGTTAAAAACAACACCAAAATCTTACAAGCTTCCAACTGGACAAAGATATCACTGTCTAATTTTTTTACTGTCCTCAGAAGCTCATTTGAGGCATAGTGCTGTTATCTGAACTCAACTCAATTTCTTAAGCTTGCATTATTAATTTGCAACATGGTAAGATACTTATTCAAAGAGGCAGCTAGTTCTTTCCTTTAAAAGTGATGTTATTTGAAGGAATGACCAGATTTTTCTTTCTGAAATGAAGTTATGCAAATCTGATCAACTAAAGTAAATGTTTCATAAAACCAATGGCTGTTTAAATTGTGGGACTAAATTGTTTGTATATAAATATTACCTTTTATATTCCATTTGAGTTTTATGTAGATGAACACATTACTTTAATGACCTGCATTTACAGAGGGAGACAGGGAGAGTCTGACTCTGAAATCCTCGGCAGCCAGATGGCTGCCTTTTCTTGCATGAGATTAAAAGATGTTTCTCATTCACAGCCCTGCTTCGGAGGCAAATTAATATAGCCGGCTAAATTGCTTGTGTTTTTGGAATAAAATTTAAAGAGAACTTTTTAAAGCAATTGGTGTCACAGGTTCCTAGAGCAGATTGCTCTCCAGGTACAGCATGCTGGTTTTAAACATTCAGTAATTAATGGAAAGTATTCCGTGTTAATTGACTGCTTCAGGAAAGGGAAATATAATGACTCCTTATTAATCATGAAAAGAGACATACAGCACTGAGGCACTGCAATAATTGCACTAACGGTTGAGAAATGTTAATTAATGAAAAGAACAATGATGTAAGAAATTAGCTACATAATGCTTGCTGCTGATGGAGATTGTGCTTTAAACACATTATTTAGCATGACAGCCACTGGTTGTTGCCTTAAATAGCAGGCACCTCTTACCCTCTACTTCAGTCAGCCACAGAGTTCCAAATGTTGCCGGTGTTTTGGTTTTTAATGAGCCAAAATACACTCTGAAAAACTACATTTTCCGAGGAGTTTTCAGTTTGAACTCCTGAACTCAAAACTATTCGAACAGATTGACAGCATTCAGCTTACATAAAAATATTGTCCAAGGGTAAGAGAGCATGTTCGTGTTTGTGTGGCGGGGAACAACTCCTTGTTAGCTGGGCTGAGCTGAGCAGGTTTGCTACAGTAGATAACTGCATCACATCTCATCCTCTTTTTTATTTTTCCGATTTTTAACCAATCTCCTATCCCCTGAAGAACTCAGAATGAGCACCTATTCATATATGTGCCTAGCATGATGTAAAAATGTGCAGGAAAATAAAATAAATGACAGTTCTGGCAACTAATCCACCAGTAAGGAGCTCAGTCACAGAATGCAGGCCCCAAGGTTTTCACCATCATTTTCTTGCACCTTTGAGACAGCAGCAAGGTGAGACAGGTTCATCACTGGCAACACTTTAAAACAAGTCAAACTATTGGTTACACTTTAGAACAAGTCAAACTATTGGTTACCAATAAATTGCCTATCAGGAACAGGATTTGTTTCTTAGATATGTCTTCATATCTGCATGTCCATTTGTGCAAAGAAGTGCCAGCCTATGAGATTCTCAAAAATTATTCACAAGATCTTTGTGATAATTTTGGCAACCTAAGTCACACAGCATCTTGGCTGTATGGATAGGGATGGTAGTAATGTAGGACAAAGCACTCATTATATTTCTACCTTTGCAACTGAAAAAGGATAAGGAAACTGAAAAAGGAAAAGGAAGGAAGGAAGGAAGGAAGGAAGGAAGGAAGGAAGGAAGGAAGGAAGGAAGGAAGGAAGGAAGGAAGGAA
>NC_048894.1:11147282-11251619 GCF_011077185.1 Oxyura jamaicensis | reverse complement strand
GAGGAAGAGAAAGAAAGAAAGAAAGAAAGAAAGAAAGAAAGAAAGAAAGAAAGAAAGAAAGAAAGAAAGAAAGAAAGAAAGAAAGAAAGAAAGAAAGAAAGAAAGAAAGAAAGAAAGAAAGAAAGAAAGAAAGAAAGAAAGAAAGAAAGAAAGAAAGAAAGAAAGAAAGAAAGAAAGAAAGAGGATTTGGCTAAAAATGTACAAAATTAACTTCAATCAAACAAAAATGCTTATATAAAGAACAGTTCTTAACAGGAAGCCTCTGCAATAACAGAAGACAGAAATACATCCCATGAATCAGTGGCATCACAATAATCCAAAAACATTGTGTGGGGAGAATCAGTCCTACGGGAGTATAATAAACCATCAGCGCAGTGCTTCATGCATGATAGGACAAGAACAGGAATGGTTTCACCCCTCATCCCTCCAACCCATGTGTTGGCCTTTGCTGATTTTCCCAGGGCTGCTCTCTTGTGGCCATTCCTCCACCCATGTGTTTTCTCTCTCCTGAATTTCTTTTCCAGATGGAACATCCTTGGGCTCCAAGGCGCGCTCCTCAGCTCCTTCATCGAACCCATGTATTTGCACAGCATCATTGTGGGAAGCCTCTGTCACACTGGTCACCTTTCCCGGGTAATGAGCCATAGAACAGAAGACATTGGTCAGCTGCCAGCTTCGTACCGGCGCAATCAGCTGCTTCTCAGTGGTAAGCGAACACCTGCCTGCGAGACAAACGAGCCCCTCTCCCATTGCTAATTGCACAGGACACTAACAGGAAAGTTTACATGTTTGTGAGTAAACGATTAGCCCGTGCTTTCTTTTTTCCTGCTGAGTATGAATTTGTAGAATGAAGAAATGTGCTTTTAAATTCAGTGACCATGAAAAAGATCAGTAGTGGATGTAAGCTGACTAGGAAACCTGTCAGTATACTAAGTGGGAAAAAGGTATTCATAATATTAAAAAAAAAAAAAAAAAAAAAAAAAAAAAGAGGAAGGGTCCAGTACATTTTAGTTTAAATCTTTCATCCTGCTCTCCCTCATCCAGAGAGGGTACAAAGGTGCAGAGCCAGGAGAAGCAGTCCTCATGTCTCTGGACCCATGCATGCAACCCCCCATCAGTGCCCCTTACTTGGAGCCCTGCTCCTCCACCAGTCGTACTCAGGGCAGATGGCTCAGAGAAGGGCTGCGGGTTCATGCAGGTGTCCCTGTCTGCTCAGGACACCTCAGAAAGGCATTGCTGCTCCCTGCTGAAGCTGCTGCCAGTTGTGTGAGCAGCTTGGTGGTTCCCAGCTATTTTGGGGGCTTCTTCCATTGCCACCACTTCTTTCCAGCTCTTCTCCGTACCCCAGGTCTCTGGTCCTTTCTTCTTCATCTCTCCTCATCTCCACCCCAGCTTCCTTAACCCCTAGCCAGGCAGCAGCTGCCCAGCCTCATCCCAGCAAAATCCCAGTCTTGAATGCCTTTCTGATCCCCATGAGGCATGTGAGTGTAAGGACACCAGCTCTGCACAGAATCAGACCCTTATTTTGCTCTTAGGCACTGATAACTGTTTTTCAGGAGGATTCACTTAGACACTGGTATGATGTCAGAAGTACAGAGATGTACATGTTGGGATGCTTTAGTGGGTATAACATTGCCTTTCATATCCCTCTAGGTTCCTAAGTCAGGCAAGTGTTGTTTTATCCTATATCTACTTCTTGTTTTTGTTTTTTGCTTTTTTTTTCTGTTTATGTGTCCTTGTGACAGAAATAGTTTAGCTGAGGCAGAAGTGATAGTTTAGCCACTGGGAAAATTCTCAGGTTCTGTGTGGTTTAGTACATCTGGTAAGTGTAATATGCATGTACGTGTTATAAGGTGAATAGGTCAAAAGGTTTATCTTGTTTGAACAGCTTATCTCATTTTTTAACTCTTCAGTGCAGCTAGCCAAAGCCTGTGTAATGCAAGTAAGCAGGAAACTGCTCCACACTCCTCCTCCTCCTCCGTGTCCCTCCTGCCCTGGTCCAGCCTGGGCACCACTCAGCCCCCTCTTCCTCCCCACACCACACCATGGGAGGGAGGAAGGAAAAACCTCCCCATTTCCCAAACCTGGTTGTTATTTTGCTAATACACCCCTGCTTGCAGGAGGCATCTGCATCTCCCACTGGGGAAGCTGTTTACATCCCGTGCCACTTCTGCCAGCCCTGAGTCTCTGCAAGCCCACCCATACATTAAGATCAAAATCACACCCAGTCTGACCCGCTGAAGGACTGAAAACGCAACAAGGGATTTAACCACAGAATAGTCATTGTTTGCCTGGGTTGGGCTTGCAGAGAAGACGTAATGGCTCAAGTCTGTGTTTATATCCATGAGTAATTGCCAGAGATTTCAGGGCAGTTAGAAGTGCATCAAAGGGGCACTGGTGGCACTTTAAGTAGCTGCATGCTTCATGGCTGGCTTCCTCCTTCCCTGAGACTGCTGTTTGAAAAAGCTTTCGCTTTGCTTTCAAAAGTGTTTGTGGGTTTTCTTCAGCCTAGGCGAAGCAGTGGGAGGAATCTGTCTCTCTCTGTCTACATTGTTTTTGTCTCTAAAGCCATTATTTATAATCTTCCCTCCCCCACAAGTCCTAGGGAGCCCACACTGCAGCCCTGCTTAAAACTTACATCACTGAGCCTTGTGCTGCGTTTCTCTTAGCTGGAAAACTGTGCCAACAACATATTCAGTGACTGTGGGAATGACCACCTACCAAAAGCCATACCGAATTCATTAAAGACCAAACCACAGCAACCTCAACCAGGCCATTCCACCTCCCACTCCCCGCACAGGGATCAGACCAGCTGAGGATTTTAAATTGCAGGAGATCTCCAATTATAAGGAGACCAATTATTCTGGCACTTCATCACAATGCTACAAGCATTTCAGTGGAGAGAAGAGTCATACTGTGTGATGAGATATCGTGAAATATCTCCTTGGCCCTACAGATAAATAATCAGTGAGCTTTTCCACTCATAGCAGTCCCAGCCAGATGGAAATCCTTTCATTCACTGGAATTACTCTTGGGTGTATGTTTTAGAAGAAAGAAAAACAGTGTTTAATTTTTATTTCTCTCTCTCATAAGACTGAGGCGATTCTAAAGGGTATAGTGAAGAGGCATGAGGCTTTTCTAGGAGGGAGAGGAGAATGAGGACAGATTTCATTTCATATCCCACAATGCTCAAGTTCATATTGTTTGTACAGAGACTTTTCTTTTCCTTCAAGTTCCTACAGTCTCCTATTGTAGTCTTTGTTGTGTTGGTTTTAAGGAGGATGTTTTACATAAAGGAGAGAAAATGATCTAGATTATTTGGGAGTTACCTTTCAAACAAAGCCAGAACAATTACTTGTCAAAAGGAAAACTTGAAGAAAAATGTTACAAAAGGGATCAAAAACAACAATCACAGAATATATCCAGGTCTGCCATCCCATTTGCGTCTGGCATGAGTCTCATGGTGTTTGCTTTGAAGCCTCTTCTCTTGCATTCAGACAACGATGTGCAAATATCTTCCACTTACCTAAATATGTATACTGACATATGATAGCTGGCAAGAAAATGTGTGAAAGCAGAACTGGCACAGAGCATTTTCCAGGCATAGTGCAAGCCCCCTGCTCTCACGGACACCCACCAAGAGCAGAGGGAGGCCTGGGGCTGGGCATGGGATGGGGTGTACAGCCCGCACCTCCCTGCTGATGGGCACCCACAGCCTGCTCTGGCCCCAGTGCAGCCTTTCTGTTTCCTCTGCGCAGTGTTTTCACGGCCTTCTTACTGATTTTGTGACCTGTGGCAGCTTCTCACGGGAGGGTGTTTGCTATCGTATTTTTTGGCACTCATTCTTTTTGGGTGCTATCTTGACAGAGCCGATGTGTAGTGTCAAACAGCAGGTTTTGATCTGTTTGCATCTTGTTCTGTACAGAGGCGTTTCAATAGCTCCAGGAGCTATCTGATTTTCAGGCTTTCAGTTTATAGTCTGTTGCCTAGGTGAACTGGAATCTTAGATGCAGACTGATCTGCTATCTCAGGTGAAAAAAAAAATTGAACGAGGTATTAATACACCATGAATGTGTTTACAAATCCTGGGTGAGGTTATGATTTAGCTATAATTCTCTTCTACATGGTAGTGAGTTCAGTCCCAGTGACTGAGCTGATTTCTGCAGTTCCAGCTTTGCCACCAGTACAAAGTGGATGTGCTATATATTCTTTTCCCTTCGGTGGCCACCTTTCTCGCACTGTGTGTGCTCAGTCCTGCCAGGCTCTTGCAGCTCCCTCCCAGGGCAGAAGGGACCATGCTGGAAGGAGCAGAAGAGGAGCACGTCCCTCATTGACATTGCTGAGGGGCTGCAGGCAGGAGCTGCCATGGAGGCAGCGTCCCCACCACCACTAGCCCTGCACAGCCCTCCTCCTCCATCACCGTCTCTCTCAGGGGCTTATCCAGCTTGCCATGTTTAAAGGTAGTGGCAGATGCCTCATTTCCACCAGTTCCCATCTCCTCCCACATCATCCAGTGCCCATGTTGTCCGGCATATTTGGACTGCTTCAGATTGCTCTGTCTTTTCCAGCTTGGGAAGCTCCAGATATTAGCTCTCTGCTCCCAGAAGCACTAATGAGCAGGGCAAAGCAGAGCTCACTCCTGTACTGGAAAATAAAATACGCACTTTATTACTCTCTTCTCCTCACAAAGACTAATCTTTTCCAGGTTTCAGGTACGAGAAGAGGGAAAGAGGTAGACATAATGAAAAGGACGTTGTTCAGTAAATGATTAAGAAGGGTCAGGAATACACCTGATTAGCAATTAACTCTGACACACAGACATCCACAGCTGACCTTTTGGCATCCACAGCTGACCTTTTGGCCACCCTCTGTTAGAGCCAAGGGAGATCTCACCCACGTAGGCTCTGTAGTGGACGGCAGTCTGTTATTCAGATGTCCAAACTTGGCCACGTGAATGACACAGAGGTCATTCAGTCACCACAGGCAACTGAAAACATCATAGCTGTAACTGTCTGGAAGTAAAGATGTATCACACTTAAGCATGTCCAAAATACTGCCATGGTGACTTTAACTAGATCTTGAAGAAATTGTCACATCCTGCAGGGTAGGAATCTTGCAGGCAGAAACAATGTGAGGAGTGGTTTTATGTGCTGGTCTGTGATGTCTACATGATCTTCATTAACTTGGATATAATTATCTTTCCGTGGTATTGGAATGCATGATTCATATTTTCTTATCCTCCATTTATATCACCTATGATCAAGAGTACCCATCATAGAGAAGGTCCCCACAATTGATAGCAGATTGATACACCAGACCAGGAACAGCTCACTTGAAGGAACTCATGGCAAAAGCACTTCATTTAGTTCCTTTTAAATACCGGTCATCCCATTAAAACCTTTCTGGAAGATTCCATTCAGCAACCATGGCATTGCTGTCAACACCATACATTATAAACTGAGAGAGTGAGAGCTGGGGTTGTTCAGCCTGGAGAAGAGAAGGCTGCAGGGAGACCTCACAGTGGCCTGCCAGTACCTAAAGGGGACTAGAGGAAAGATTGGGAGGGACTCTTTGTCAGGGGGTGCAGTGATAGAACAAGGGGGAATGGTTTGAAACTGGAAGAGGGTAGGTTTAGGTTAGATATAAGGAAGAAATTCTTTACTCAGAGGGTGGTGAGGCACTGGAAGAGGTTGCCCAGTAAAGCTGTGAATGCCCCATCCCTGGAAATGTTCAAAGCCAGGCTGGATGGGGCTCAGGGCAGCCTGGGCTGGTGGGAGGGGTTCCTGTCCATGGCAGGAGGGGTGGAACTGGACAGTCCTTAAAGTCCCTTCCAGTCAAAACCATTCTATGAGTCTATAATTCAATATAATTCTATAATTCTTACCTCAGGCTAACAAAAGGTTTGTCTGCCAGGTAGAAAAAGCTCTATAGAAATTGCACATTATCTCTCTACAGTGCTGAGACCAGTTACATTTAACCAGTGGTGACAAGAGCACATGCAGTGCATTCACCCAGGGATACCACATGTGCCACAATAAACAACCAGACGTTCTCAGCCTCTGAAGGTTTTGTGCTCTGGGTGTTACTGATGTCCTTCTCTCCTGCCAGGGGTTAGTCATGCTGATGCTCGTCAGCCTGGAAAATCTCCTGGCTTCAGCGTGAACTGGATTGTGGGGAACACCGACCTGGAGGTTATCAACGCCACAACGGGGAAGAGGAACTGCGGGAGCCCCTCACGGCTCTGCAAGCACATGTTCTTCGCTCGATGGGCAAAGCTTCATGGCAAGGTAAGCCTGATATAGTGATGGAACATTGATGCCTGCCAATGGTGATCTAATCCTTACCCAGGAGTCAGCCCTGTCTTGGTAATCTCATGGTAAGAGACTCTGTGGGGTCAGCTGCAGTAGCTGAGAGCACAGGGAAAGCCAGCGGCAGAAACCCAGGTGGGTTTGGAGGGGAGATGGGTGTTCTGGGTCTCCATGGCACTGGAGCCAAGCTCAAATGAGCAGTGAAAAGCCAGGAGAGTGCTGAGTATCCACACAAGCAGAACTGGGGAATTTTTCATGTCTCACCCCATGCATCTCTTTGTTTCCAAGGGGAGTGTTCAACTCACCAAGTCTCAGAGGCCTGAGGGAAGTATTTGTCATTGCCTTGGAGGCATCTGCATCACCTCATTGCCTACACAGGGGTTTAGACTCCCAACTTTAACTGCTCCCTGTCTCACCCTAGTTAACTGACAGAAGTAGGTGCTATGGATTGCCCATTCCCCTCTCCTTCCCCACTCCCCCAAATGAGTTATTTATTGTTGATAAATCCATACAATGACACAGCTACTTGTCACAAGGTGAGTGACCAAGCGAAGGCTCTCTGATTTCATTTCACTCAGCAGCAGTACACCCTAATGGCATTAAAACTACAGGCTGTATTAGTTATAATAGCCACCAGTCCTCAACAGCCCCATTTTCTCTAGGAAAGATGGCCATGAACTCCCCTTATTTGAAATGGTACCATGGTCAGCCTGCCTTCACACTTTGCTTCCCACAGACAGGAGACAGTGGCAGGTCAGATGGATGGCCGAAAACTAGAAGGCGGAGCTTAGGGATGTAGGAAATGTAGGAAAAAGCCTGATATGGAATAAGGAAATGAAAGCAAATAGGGTTCGGGCAAGAAAGGAGAGTGAGATGGAGTGGGAAGCAGGGAGCAACCACCTCCTGCCACGGCTGGGTGAGTGCCTCAAATCCTTCCTCTTGCTGACAGGTGGGAAACATGAAGCTGAGGAGATCTGGGTATGATCATTTTGAAACAGAAATGGGCCTAACAAAATAAGAACATTTTCTGCATTCAGGCTCCAAACCAACCCAGGGAAAAGGGGTGTTTTTAAAAGTAATTTCAAGCTAGTGTTATTTTACATGAATAGGATTTGGCAATTTATCAGGGAGCATATTGTCTCCTGAATGCTTGTATGAGGCATATTTCTGTCATTATTCCTGGTTCTGAAGACACTGTTTCTCCTCTTGCCTGACCTTTCAAGGAGGTGCTGGTGAAGGCAGGGACCAAGGCAGCAGGCCTGACCCTTCCACCTCCAGGAGGAGCAGCAGGGAAAAAGCAGTGCCTCTCCAGCCCTCCTCCTTTCACTGCTGTAATGTTGTTTTGCTGTAATGAGGCTTGTCCAGAATCATCCTGTAGTCCATGTAGGGTGAGAGAAAATGAGGACAGGACAAAAACCATTTTACTAAGTGCCGAAACCTTTTTCCTACAGGGAAATGAATGGGAAAGAACAAGGCAGAATGACGGCAGGGAAGTCTGCAGCCACTTTCACCACCAAGGTCATTCAGGAAGACAAAGGGACAGGCATGGTGGGGAGGTGTGAGGATGAGTCCAAAGGGAAAGGAGTCTGATGGGACTTATCCATACCGAGCAGTAGCAGGGACCTGGAGGCTGGGGACAGCAGAAGGGAACAGCCTGGGCTGGGTGCCCTGTGCTCAGTCACAGTGTGGTGACACAGGTCCTGAGCTGCCATGGGATGGGAGGCAAAGAACACTCCTGTTGCTACACGAAATGGATGGATCCTCACTGGAACAAATCCCAGGACAAGGCTATGGCAGGGCCGTAGCCATTTTGCGGCCCATGTACCCCCAGCTTGAGCATCGCCCTCCCTTGCTGGCTGGGCCTACAGACCCCGGGGCTGAGCAGGCCCGTGCTGTGTGCCCAGATGGCACCAAGTGAAGCAGAGCAGCTCATTTCAGGCTGTGTGTTCCTGTGGACTTTTCCTGCAGTCCTTCTTTCAGCATTTCTGCTTTTACAGAGAAGGAAAGCAGTGTTGATCACTCGCCAAGGCTCTGCTTTGACTGTTTTTTCCTACAGGGTGCTATTTCCCTGGCTTGTAAGCATTGGACTTTCACCTGCCTGCTTGCTTTAAGGCATTTTCCAGATTTCAGTTTCTTGTGTATAATGTCAAAGACTCAGCACTGGTTTGGCACTGTTAAGGCTTTGTCAGGTCAGGGAAGGTTGTCTGCTTGGTCCTTGTGAAAACAGAGAGTGCATACTGCTGTGTGCACGCTCGGGGCCACGGGGGCTGCAGGCGGCCGTCTGTCTGGCAGCGTGGCACTTGCTCTGCTTTCCTGCACCGGCCTCCTTCCCTCCAGCACCGGCACGCATCCTGACACTGATTTCTGCCCCGTCCTGGGCAGGTTTCACAGCATTTCTGACAATAACAGATTAAAGAAGGGAAAGGGAGGGTGCAGCAGGAGACTCTCCTCCTGCAGCCTCCTAGTGTTACTTTGAAGCCCTGAGCTACTCGGCTAACCTGTGCGCATTCTTTAAAGATTCCAAGACAAGATTTTTCCCTTTCTTTTCTAAAAATCATTTTAACCGAGAGGCAGATGTTTGCCATTGCAGAGCACACAAAGATTTGCTGATGATGATGCCCACTCCAAGGCAAAGCTGTTTACCTCATTCCTCTTTGCAATGGTTCGAAACAGTGTTGTGGGCATTCATTGCTTTCCTGTTGTTTGTTTTTTGTTTTTTGCTGTTGTTGTTGTTAAACCAAAAGCAAACACACAAAGCACAGTGATTGTTTGTTGCTTATGAAATGTAGACAGGAAGATTATACGGCTACTGAAGCCTCCTGTTTCTTTTGGCTCATGGGTTGATTTTTTTATTATTATTTCATTTTTCCTCTTCTCTGACTCTTGTTCTGCAGCTGAGCACACGAACACCAAGCCATGGAGACATGCCATCGGTGTACAGCGAGGCGAAGCTGGTGGCTCAGACGTACCAGTCTGTCAAGCAGCAGCTGTTTAAAGCGTTTCAGAAAGCCGGTCTGGGCACCTGGGTGAAGAAACCCCCAGAGCAAGATCAGTTCCTACTAACTGTGTAAATCACTCAAGACCTTTGCTATGTGACCAGATCAAATCAGCTGGAGAGGAGGCTAGGCAGGATGCGTGAGCTGAGAGAATTGAAACAGTTTGGTATTTAATAGCAAACTCCATGGGAATATTTTCTTTTGATTCTGTATTGGAAATACGTAAATATAAATGTGTCCAATGCACTGAAGTCGACTTTAGAAAAGCGCTTTTTAATTAGCCCTTCCAAAGAATGTACCTGCCCAAATAATAATGCCAAACCCACAAAGATTCTGCTTTTCATAGTTTATCACTGTTGGTATTAACAATTTGCAGCATTAGCAGGCCACCTGTCTGATCCCAAATAGAGTTTGTTTTCCCTCACACAATCAGTGCAAGAGTTGTCACCGAATAACAGAAAATAGTACGCAGAGATGGAAGTACCCCAGGCACACAGCAGGTCTCTGAGCATCCATAATCATCCACAACAAAATAAAAAAGGTGTCTAACCTCTATGCAAAAATCATCCAGCTCGCTGCCTAAATCTGTGAGAAAGAATTTGGGCCTTGAAGATATGCAGCATTTTTAAACTGATTCCCACTGCTGGCTCTGAGCACAAAGCCAGGCACCGGCTTTCCCTTGGTGTTTACACTTATCCCCTCTGGCACTGTGGCCAAACTACTTCCCCCCAAATCTTCAGTTCTGGCCATGAGTTTTGCACACTGCAAACTTTAATTATCTGAGCCCAGTTCATCCCGCATGACCTTTAGGCACCGACAGGGAGCGGGGCCACCTGGGTGTCTCTCAGACTGCACCACAGAGGCAGATGCTCTCCTCTGCACACCCCGGCACTGCCCAGCCAGGGCTGGGGGTGAGGACCACTCTGCTCCAAATCAATCAGGCTGGAGCCTCAGACCACAAAGATCCCAAGGGTCCACCACTCTGAACTGAGTCGGTGTGAGCTCAGGATGCTCCTTACAGCTGAAAAACCGCTGGGTTGGGTAGCCAAAACTGAGACATCCCAAACTAGACAGCACGTTTGATACTTGTCTCTTTCCTGCCTCAGTTTCTCCATCTGATAAATGGGAATAATAATACTTACCTGCTTCATGTCTGAAGAACTTGGCAGGAGCAAAGTTTTCTGGTCAGATGCAACAACAGTGTAAGGTGCAGTCACTCTTACTGTGAGTTTCACCTCTGCACATAGTCCAGTTGATGTAAGTGCAGCAGATACAACTACGAGCTTGGGTAAGATCTTACTCCATGTATGAGTTTCCAGATTCTAGCTCTGTATAAATGCAAGTATTATTATTATTCATATTCATCTGCAACCTGAAAATCAGGTGTTTTTTTTTTACTTAGGAGATGAGTAACACCTAACAGCTAAACATCTCCTTCATAACTGTGGCTGGATTTAATATTATCTCAGCTTCAAAACATCCCAAACTTAATGAGAAGGCAGAAGATACTGTCATGGGAGAACTGAGCTTTGATAGTCCCACTGCAGAACCAACCTTCAAATGCCCTGGATATTTCTTTTAATGTTTTTTGGTTTGTTTTATTTTTAAATGACAATTTGCGGGTATATATCTACTTCTTTTCTTCTTATTCCTGTGATTCTCTTTAAATCTGTATATAACATGCTGCTACTGATTTGTGATAATTGTCTTGGTATTTTCTCAGAACTGTCAAGCTGAGTTACTTTTCAAACAACATAAGGCTCATATTTTTCCATGTAATTTCCTTTACAGGGGAAACTGTTCCTATCAATAAAGATAGATGCTCTTTGTATAGGGTTTATCATGTTTGGAGAGCCATATACAGTAAATACATTGTTTATTGATGCCCACAATAGAATAGCTACAGTATTTTGATGAGATTTTATTTTTAGATTATAAACTACAAGATGTATCTATAGTGTCTTGTATAAAAACAATTGTGATAAACTAGAATTTTTAAATTAGATAAAAGAAAGCTCTCCCCTTCCAGAAACCTTTTCAACAAAATAATACATTCCATATTAACTACCAAAAATATTAAAAAAAAAAAAAAACAGATTAGAAATAGTAAAAAAAAAAAAAAAAAAAGAAAAGAAAAGAAAAAAAGAGAGAGAGAGACATGTCAGTAATGGAAGCATTTTGTAGTAACCACTTTGTCAATACTTTGACCACTTTGCCAGGAATTCTGATTAGAACTCAGAATATTTCTAACATCTCCTGAAGCTTCCCGCTACCTTCACATGGTCCTTTCCTCCAACACAGCTATCGATCGCTGCTGCAGCCACCCAGCAAAGGCATCAGGGGTGGTGGGAGGGTTTGTGGTCAGTCCAAGGACTGTGGGGGCAGGAGATGCTGCTGGTGATGCTGGCAGTGGTGGTCCCAGGGGCTTCAGCTGCTCCCACTGAGGGAGGGAGCCACCAGGAAACAAGACAGGAGGACCGGGGCTCTAGCAGAGACCCATAGGACATGGGGAAGCATGTCTTCTACTTTTCCTCTTCAAGTTAGTCTTTACCTAGCACACAAGAGACCTCAAAGGCTCCTCCTTACATCTCCCTGCCCTCCTCCAGCCCTGGCATGACATCAGCTCGCTAGGGTGACAACAAAATGCCACGCCTGGTTATTCTTAAGGACAAAAAGAGAAGTGCAGTGAGATTGAATTATCCTTTGTTGCAAGAAATACCTAAACCTAATCTTGGCTTCAGCTGCCAGAACAAATCTAGCGGTGGGGATCGAACTGAGCCCCTGCTGCAGGCAGGCACCAGCCGATCCCTTTCAAGGCAGAGGAGGTGCACCTGCTTGCACTAGGGTTGAATGTGACCTTAGATGTCTACTTCTCGTTACGTGCAGTGACAGAGTGTGGTGGGACCACCTCCCAGAAGCACGCATGACCTACAATGCAGCATTTCCTGAAGCAAAGGAAAACGCGCTCAGTAGTAACTCTTTAGCGAAGATTTCTGTACATAATACGCATGAGTGAATGGCAATACTGTACTAATGGATGTACATTTGTAATATTTGTAAAAAAGAAAAAGAAACAAAAAACACAACAAGAGAAAATAAATCTGAATTTACATATGTGAATTTGCTGCTAAGTTCTGTAAATGCACTTCAGTGATACCTGATAAGTGAATGTTTCTGTTAAGTGAATAAAATGCCAAGTAAAATTGTTCTTTTGCTGTTTGTTGACCATTTTTCACTGTGGCTTAGAAATAAGTTTGCTCTTGCTCTGAGATGCACAAACAGATTTTTATCCATAGGTGCCAAGGATCTGCAGACTCATGGATCTACAGTTCTCATTCAGTTGTGATTTGGCTGAGCTGGGTCCACCTCTAACATCATCTTTCCAGATTACTCTCACACTCCTTTCTTGGGTCATGAGTAGCATTGGCTTCCCCGTGGAAAGCCAATGGGGCCGTGCTGGGGCCGTGCTGGGGCCGTGCTCCAGCTTCAGCCCTGCTGCAGATGTGGAGGCCGAGCACAGCATGGGCCAGGAAAGGCCAAAGGGGGCACGGAGGTGGCAGCCCTGCATGTGCCCCTCATCCCCATCACATGAAGATCCCTGCCAGGGCTTACCAGCGTGCTGGGAGCCCCCAGCCCACACGTGGGCAGTTTGGCCATGGCTGAGTTCACTGCAGGTGGCTCCCAGCCTGTTTTCTCCTCCAAAAGTAGCTGCTAGTGCCCGACCATGGCAAACACTCTAACGCGATTTGGCTGACGAAAACAACTACAAAGCAGTCATTAGGGTAAATTATATGGATGGATTCTGTGTTTAATCTCATTAAGTTTAAAGGCTAAATACCAGAACTGCGTTTAAAACTTTACAGGCATACATCCTGGCCTTGTCAGGCACAGTTATTTCTTTTCCAGCTGTATATTGGAAAAACAACAACATAAAACATGAACAAGCTGATATATCGACTAATAGAAGGCTTCGGAGAAGTGCCTGTTTCTCAAATAAATAAGTCCTTCTGCTGCAGTTAAACCTTGATAGCCATGCTTGTGTGTGGAAGAATGAAATAGCAATTTAAGAGCTTTTTAAGCCTTTTGATTCATTACTGTTGTGCCTACTTTCCAGCCTTCAGACCTGATTACTTTGGTTAGTTTCAGCTTGATCATGTGGATACACCAGTTTAGCTGGAAATCTGTGTGAAGTCACAGAAAATCTGACTTTTTAAAGCACAGTGACAGCCTGGATGCAAAGACACACACACACACAAAAGACATGCAAGCACATCCACACACACAGACACCTGTTAATTCTTAGCACTCCGAGGCCTCCTGAATAAATAATATGGGCTTGGAGAAAGGGGATTAATAATCATCGCCTTTTCAGTGATGAAATAGTTCTGCTCAAATGCTTCATTCAGTCTGGCTTTTCTGGTAATTAAATCCTCCATTAGAGAAGTTTATGTTCTATTTTATCAACTTCCTTTGCAATACAGAATTACTTCCACTAGACCATTAACGCCTTGTTCTGCCCAGGAGAGGAGAAGGTCCTGTTCATTCTCCTTTGGCCCTGAACAGATGCCTTCACAACAGCAGTCACTGAGGAGCCACAGAAAGGAAGAGGCAGCTCCTTCTTTTACACCCAACAGGACTGAAACAACCTCCTCTAAAGGCATATAAAGATAGGAAGAGTGGTATTTATTGTTGGGTCTGACCAGTCCCTCTGATAGAGCATTTGGTGCCCATCTCTCCTTCTTTGGGGTCCTAAAAGTCATGCTTAGGCACAGGCTGCACTTCACATACCCACCAAGGATGAAGTTTACCTCTGGTGCCCTTCCCCATCAGCACCACCAGGCTAAATACACCCACCTTCCACAGTGCATCCTTTGCCACGGATTGCTTTTGTTACACTTGATTTTAACAAGTTCATTGTTTGCTCACTAATCTAGTGTTTAACTCTTAAATCTAGAATAAGATACATTTTTACCGTGTATCCTAAAGTAAATAGTTTTTTTCTAAATCAGGCTTGTTCACTCCCTGGTCTCAGTGGTGAAATGAAACACTTTTAGAAGTAACAACGTGATTTACATACCAGCATATCCTTGACACCACAGGCTCCTAAAACCCTGACCATTACCCAGAACAGTGAGACGTGGGCTCCTCCACCTCACATTTCAGTGGAAGACACGGTGACATTCAGAAGGGTCTTGATACTCTACCTGTCATTGTCAACACATAAATCCCACATTGTTGGGTACCACCCCTCGGCTCAGCCTCTGGCACTAAATATCCTCTCTACGCCTTCTGGACAAGCCTTGTCCTTGCTGCCTGCTCTGGGCCTGGTGCTGATCCCCACCAAGCTTGGACCTGTCCGGATTCATGAAGCACACATACACTTCCTAGATGTGGTCCTCTCAAAGCCTTTACAGGGTCATGCCCAAGAGAAAAAGGACAGCCCTTCACCATTACGCAGCCAAATTGGTAAATGATTGATGCTGCTGTCTAAAGGGACAAGGAAGCACTGCAGTCACCAGAAAGGCAGGCACTCTGAAAGAAAGGTATTGAAAGGATGTGCCTCACATTTATACTGTTTTACACTACATGGAAGAAGTTAAATTACTTGTTATTATAATTTAATAATATTTTGGCATGAGAGAAAACAGAAATATATTATAAGGTTGGTGGTTTTAGGATACTTACCTGGGAAAGGGACAGCCCTGAGTTCTTGTCCATGTTCTGTCTCTTGAGTGAGGAAGAAGCAAGTAAGCAAAGACCTGAGACCCAAACTGAGCTCAGGACAGGGGAGCTCCTGCCCTTCAAGCACCTAGTTCGTAACACATGGAAGAACGGTCTCAGAACAAAATGGCAAGGCTCATCATCCCCTAAACCACTTTATCCACCCAAGGCTAGGTGTCTGGTTCAAACCCATTTTCCAAGCTTCATGGATAGGGAAAAGTGGCTGCATAAGGCAGTTACCTGACTCAACACAGCGTCCCAGAGACATGGAGAACTTGTTCTCTCAAGAGTCCGGTCTCTCCCAGCTGACAGGAGAGGGTGCCTGGCCATGTGGGCAGGTGACATGTGGGGAGGTGACTCTCAGCCAAGGAGTCTGCACACCACAGGACCTCCTGCTTCTCCATTGTAAAAAGCAGTGACTCCTCTTGTCACAGTGAGCTCTCTTCTGAGTATTAATAAATGCTGTGTGGCTGTAATCAAAGACTATTAGAGAGGTTTCTTAATTTTCTATGTGTATACTATACATGAGGTAGATGTCTGCTTTTAATATGTCCTTCATATTCTGGGAAGAAGACATTCCAGCTCTAAGTTTCAATAGCTGACTAAATTTACATAGCTGTACATATTTAGAGGTTTAGTAAGGGAGTTTATTCTTACATGACTTTGCTGCCATTGAAGTCATAGAGAGGGTCCCTGCTGGCAGCAAGTAGCAGGGCTGGACCACTACTAAATGCATGTTTCAGCTTCAGAGCTAAGAGAACTGCTTCCTATTATTTTTGTGCCCAAACTTGGTTCCTAGCCCTGATGCACCTCTACTCACTGGAAAACGAAAACCATCCATCACTGCCATCCGAGCCTTTGTGTTAGAATTTCCTTGTGGTGGCTCAGCGTTTCCCAGCTCTATTTTTTCATATCTGACCCAGTAACTCCTTGACCCTCAGACAGGTGGGAATACATTGGAAGAACCTTCCTCAGTATTTGAAACATTTGTTGTACAAGTTTAGCTCTGTTTTCTGTGTGCGTGATTTTCCCAAAATATCCTTTTGTCTTTTGGGGGGAATACTCAAGTGGTGTTGCAGAGATCAGAAGTAACTAAACTGTTTGTCTGTTTATCTCATTGCTGACCTGTTTCTCTTGAAGCATTGTGGAAAAAGCAAAGACTGACTGATTCTGGAAATAACCCCGTGTTTGCTCAAGAGGTGATGCAGAGATAACTCTATCCCAGAACCACTGGTGAGCTGTACAAAAATAATAATTTTGGCCCACAGTGCTATGGGATTGTCCAACTAAGGTAAAACTCAGTTGCTTTAATGCAACCCCATTGACTTCAGAGGACTCAGACTACTGTAACTGAGCAGAATTCACTTTATGAAGGGGGCCAGGGGGTTAAGGTCACATAAAAAAGGTAGGTGAAAGCACTTAATCATTCCCTCTCCTTGTATTTTCCCTGTGCAACTCAATGATTTGCACCACTGAGCACCGAAGCAGCCTGCTAGTGTCTCTGGACAAGGCTGGCTAAGGATTACCCTGTGAAATGACATTAAACTGGTGAAGCATTTTAGTGCTTATAGGTTTGGCCGAGGAGTGCCATACTTTACTCCTGCTTCTAATTTCTCTCTGCTTTTGTCATCTTTCCTCCAGTTTTCATGAAGAAAAAGCTCTATGCAGCCATTGCAGGGAAGATTAGACCTTCATGAAGAGGTGGGAGGGACAGGTTAGTGTGATCCCATGTCACAGCAGTACAGCACCTCTGTCCTGGGAGCAGGTCCGTAACAATATTTTCAGTTGTCACTGTTTTTGTCTTTGTTTCAATAAAAAAGCTGTTTCTGCTGCTGCTTCTTTCTCTTTGATGTGTCTTGCTCCAGATATCCCTGACAGAAGGATCCCCAGTCATGCCCCAAGCCAGCTGTTTTCATTGTCATATTCATGTGGAGGTCAGGTGTTTTGGGGGTCCCCTGCTAGCTAACACAGATAAATGTAAAACAACTCATGAAAAAACAACAAAACAAGTTAAAAATACATCTTAACTGAAGCAGCACTCCATCTTTTACAGGGAGTTTTGCAATAGCTTCTGACATCATTGTTACTGTTATCACTGGTCAACCAGTTTGATAGTCCTCCATGCTCCAAGGTATCCTTCTTACCACTAGAGGAGTCCTAAGCCACATGGGGATGAGCCAAAGCAGAGATGCTAGGTGTTAAAATTACTTGGGGTCCCCCATACTGGTAGATCTGTGCCTGCAGCAGCCGGAGAGTGTGTGGTCCTTTGCCTTCACCCAGCCCTTCGTGTCTGTTCCCCCACCTGAGCAGGGCTGTAGGAACCACCATCAGAGGTGATTAATGTCTTCTTGCCACCAGCGATAAGATAGAGCACGCTCATGCGTCATACTGGCCTTTAATATCTGCAAGCCAGAGAAAAGAAAACTGCATTAATTTATATTCATTAAAATAAATTAACAGACTGGAGCCCTTCAGTCCTTCACATCCCTCTCCCCGAGCACTGGCAGCAGCAGCCAGTGCCAGAGGAAAGGCATGGGCTGCCCAGGAAAAGCCAGCAAACAAACCAGGTGCCTCCAGCTCCTCTTTCAAATGGAAAAACCCTCCGTGTGTCCACGGGGATGCTGTAGTTCACGGTCTGCTAGCTTTGGTATGTGTATATATCTCTCTGGGAGTGTATGTATGTGTATATATACATATATATTTTATTTTCCCAAGGGCCCCTTCCCACGTGCTGTGTCAGGACACTGGTACTTAATGGCCCATCAGCTGGTCGGTGCCTCCACTGCCAGAAAACCGGGGGTAAGGCTGCATGTCCTGCTGTTCAAGCAGCAGGTTTACTTGCATTTAAGCCAGCACAGCCCCTGAAAACAGCATTGCTCCCTGCATCATCCCTCCCATTTCCTTATTCCTGCACTACACTGGCACTGGAGTCCAGGTGATGCAGAGCAGGAAACCTGATACAGTTTTTTGTTTTTGTTGTTTTGTTTTGTTTTGTTTTGCTTTTTTTCCACCTGTTATATTATTTCAGAGAAGGTCCACGCTCTTGGCCTGGTTCACTGAAGTGCCAAATACGTGGTCTTCACATGTGAGATTGCTATTTCTTAGAGCCCCCCACTGGAGAAACTGCAGCTTTCTTTGCACTGTCATCACCCTTCTTTAGAAATAAATAAATAAAACTAAATAAATCTCTGTATATGTCTAAATACTTTGTGCAATCAGAGCATCATTTGCAGAATAAGAGATGCTAATGTACAGGGAGAAGCTGGAAATCTGCACATCACAGCCCTTCAGCAGCCTGTAAAGGTTTCAGCGCAGGAGCCTGTCCATGCTGGTAGGTGAGCGGAGGTTTCTTTCTGCCTACTCTCACCAGCACATAACGGAGCTGTTCCTCAGATAGTCACCGTGATATAAGCACCTGCACTTAATGTATTTCTGTCAGCTGTAGAACTGCATTTATTCATGGATGCTTCCACTTGGTGTGTTTTGGTTCTTTCTAGTATTTCCCACCTCGCAGCACCGCTCACTGCCTGCTCCCCTCCTGCTGCCTTCCATGATAACAGCACAAGGCAGCACGAGAGGCAGGGACTGTCCCCACCTGCTTCTTTCCAAGCTTCAGCAAAGTCCCTTCAACCTCTCTTTTCCTTCACATAGACCACAGGCACACTCCTGTTGTTGAAGTCTCTTTATAAATGCACTGTAAGGGGACTGATAACTCGGTGTTATTCCACACTGAAGCATCAGCACCATGGAGAAAACTCTGCGAGATTTCCTGCCACTGCGGCATGGAGCTGGGGGGAAAGGACTCGGTGAGACAGAGATGGTGTGTAGTGCTGTGGCTGAGGATTCAGCTGGGCAGTGGGGTGTCTTCCTGACATCGGTTACTATATCGATCGAGCAGCCCTGAATGTTTGCGACTGAGTAATTGAGCAGCTGGTGTCCTGTGAACAGTCAAAGCTTTTGAACTGCTACCCTAAGCCCCTTGAGCTAAAGCACCAGAATGTCTCCTTTACACATAAATAGATTTGTTAAATAAAATAAAATAAAATAAAATAAAAATAAAATAAAACAAAACAAAACAGCAAGCCAGCCAGAAACAGTTTTAAATAAATCGCATTAAAATACATAATGGAATTTTTAAATGTAACATCTGTTATTATGTCACATCACGTTATTGTGTGTGATTGCATGTTAGTAACATGTATGCTAGCAACATGTATGCACAAACACATTTTAAAATATGCACAAATATGAGTAATATGGTGCTTTACCTGATGTAACCTATATTCATGTCACATTAAAAACTAGCACTAAAACCTCTAAAATAAAATTCCCCGGAGCACTACACCAATATATGCATTTCTTTTTATCCTTCACACAGGGAAGCACCCAAGACTTGGCTCTCAGGCTTGCCTCGACCCTGCTGTGCTCCAGGCTGACCTGCAATGAAGCAGCCGGGTGAGTGCCTCTCCCTGCCTGCCAGCAACTATCCGAAAGCTTCTGCACTTCTCTGCTGGAGTATTTAGGTGCAACATGCATTTTTTCAGATCCTCCTATCCATCACCTGCAATGTATAGCGGAAGTGTTTGGCTCCAGTACATTTACGTGGCAATCAGATCATTAGCCTGGGGGAGGCATAACACATTAATGACTTCAGAAATGTTGGTTAAACTCCAGTCCTGATCAAAGAGACCAAAATTTATTGTCATTCCTCTAATAGCCATGTGGTAACCAAAATGAAATCAATTTGATGAAGATAATTAGCTTCCCATCTCCATCACCACACGCTTAGAACAATTAGGTGGAATGAGCTTCCCCTGCTAGCAATATGATACTGTTAGTGCAGACTAAAATACTTCAATAGCAGCAGCCAGGAAACATTTACTGAGACAACTGTTTCTTAAATTAGAAATTGCTGATTCACCAGAATCCCAACACCCCCAGGAATTTTGGTAGCACGCGCATGGGCCTGGGCAGACACGAGCAGAGGTCTCTCCTGGAGCAGAGCGGCATCATCCCAGGACCTTGCCTGTTGGATATGCACAGTCAGGTCTTGGATCTCCCTTTTCCCATTCCCAAGGGGTGGTGGGGATGGTGCCCACCCCTGGAGCCACAACCCTCCATGCTGAGCCGTGGCCATCCCATCAATCAGGGTCGGTGGATTTTTGGTGAACCTGTTCACAGTGTCCAAGCTAGGTGTGGGAGGGTGCCGAGGTGATGCTCAACAAGGTGGCTGGGGAGCCAGAGGTTCTTCAGCCTCTCCCACCATCTGGGATACCTTCAGGCTCTGCACCCACCTCTCCCATCTGCCAAGACCCCAGCACAATTATCTTCCTCACGGAGAGGCCTCTGTATCAGCTTGCAGCTGAGCAGGAAAAGCAAATAAAATCTTTGCAGAATTAAGGAAGCCTTCTTCCATCTCTGAACTCACTAGAGCCAGATTTTCTCCTTGCCTTAGCTTCATAGCAGAATATATTAGTGCCCACACTAATCAAATAATGGGAAACCTGATTTGTTCGTATACTCATTAACAAGCAGTCAAACTGCTTTTCCAGTTTTCTAAAAAATAAAATATTCCATTTGTGAACATTCAGCTGATACTCATTTAATTTATTCTGAATGTTTGAAAACTTCTATAATTGCATAGATTTTAGCAAAAATGACCCATATCTTTTCAATGCAGGCTTTCAGCTTCACAATAACTGTTGCCAGCAATTTGAAACAGAGGTAAAAAATAAGTAACTTAGGAATGCAATACTGATTTTTGGTCAAAGCTTTTGAGAAATGCCCCCCAAATTTTCATTTTCATTCTCCACCTTTTAAAAATAAGATATTTTGTCCCTGAGATTATCCCACCACTTGGGAATGAAAGTATTTGTGTTTCCTCAGGTTTTAAAATCTTACACAGTGCCCATACCTTAAAAGCCAACTTTCCAACAGAAAATGATTTATTATGTCATTGCTATGCAATTTCTCCCTTCACATTTTTTAGAAGTCCCATTACAATGTCTTTGTGTTGTGTGGTGCTGCACACAAATCGGTATGACATTTGAATCAGGTTTTACAACACCCCCAGAAATCATAGTGAGAAGGGTTTTATAGTTGCAGGAGACAGAGACCCAGAGTGCCAAAATTAAAACTATTTTATGCCCTTTCACCTTCCAGGTGTGTCCCCCTTTGCTGCCCTCAGAGTCTTCCCTAGGCAGATTTTGGATAAGTGCAACCTATGTTTCTATGTCTGACATTCCCAACGGAGCACGTCTGGCTTCTGCAGAGAGATTTTGGAGATGACTCAAAGGAAACTGGTAGAAGAAGAAGACGGTAGGGACAGTAGGCAGAAGATCATATTGCTCTTTGGAGGACTGGACTTCCTAGATCCCTCTCATGTCCTGGCAAAGGGCTATGGACTACACCTCTCATGATACGAATAATAAATAAATTTGTATATGAAAAATTTGTCTGAAGCTATGAAATACGAAGATATCATAACTGACTCAGGAAAGTCCTGCTGCTGAAGGCTGAGGCAGTGTTCTTGAGAAATATCACAGCCTGCTTGTCCTGTTCTTATGCTCTTCTCTAAGGGCATCAGTTATCTGTTGTGGAAAACAAACAGTGGGGTGGGTAATTAGAGGTTTGCTTGGCCCAATAAAGCCATTCTGTAATGTTTTTAAATTAATAACTGGATCAAGACCAAAGCAGGTATCCCCTTGGGCTTATGATGGCTTGTCTTATGGTCCTTATAATATTTCATTAGACCTTGTTAGACCTTGAGGCTGTTGCTTTATTTTTGTTTCAGTTGGATCCACTAGTCTTTGGCAGAAGAAGACAATAACCTCAACCAGAAGCTGAAAAGCACAGTTTATGTGCAAGGCACTATGCATATTTGTCATAAGTACATCAGGAATGAACGCTGTAAAATAATTAGGCCCAAAAAAAAGGTGATAGAAACCTCAATGAAGAAACTGCATGAATTATTCCTGTGCTTAATCACAGTCTCTGGTATTCTCAGTGGAAACACTATGATGAATAAGCAGATCAAATGATCAAAATTCTTGTGTAATGAGCCCTATGTTAATTGCCCCATTGTCCATTGAAATACAAACGATACTAATGAAACACACAATCTCATCATCTTCAGACTGACTTTCGTTAGGCCGCTGCTCTAAGTTATGCATCCCAAAGAAACCATGGAATATGGTAAACTCAGTACAGGGCCTCAACTTCCATCTGGGGGTGAAACGTCCTTCAAACCTGACTCAAAACAGGCTACAGCAGCTATAAACCGAGCTGTTAGCACACTCTCAATGGCAGAAATATGAAATAATTCCTAATCATTTCCCACATTACAAGGCAGCATGTAGTGACCCCAGTCCCTGCCCAGCCATCACCCCCTTACCACATTGTTCATCAGACATTCAAGCCTTTACAGCAGCGGGACAGATAAAGGCTGCCTTTTTTCTCTGTTTCAGTGGGACACGTTGCTGTCACTGGATTTCTGGAAAAGTTTTTGCTGGCTGTTGGACTATGGGATTTAGTAAATGATACCCATCCTATTGAGAAAGTGAGCTGTGAGCTGTACTTCAGACACCCTGCCCACACACACAAAGCTCACTAGACTTGCCACAGCCAAAGAGCAAGGCGGGCAAGGAACACATTCAGAGCAGAAGCTGGGAAACTGAGTGTTTTGGGCATTTCTGAGTATTGTTTTTCTATGTTTTCACCATGCAGGCAGGGGAAGGGGAGCATCTGGAGTTTCTCTGGACCTACATGAAGGTTACTTTGATAATGTGAATTCAAGCTTACTCTGAGATTTCCTTAATAAACAAGTCATTATTTTCATACATCACCTCAGGCTCTCCGGCCAAATGCCCTGAAATGCCAACAAAACCTCTGTTCTTTTCCCACACCGCAGGTCCAAGCAGTGAGAGCTCCACTGGGGAGGTGCGTGTGGCAGGGAGATGTGGCCATCCCATGGAACCCATGCTCCAGGTCATGGGGCAATGTAGCAGACCAGTCCCCTCCACCCACACAGCACCAGGACTGGATGTAAAGCTGTCTTGAAAGGCTTGGCCACCTGCTGTTAGTTGGCAACAGGCAATAGCAACAGTTTTCCTTCCCCCTTCCTCCCAAACACTTTGAGATCCCTAGATGAAAAGATAGTTCAAGTACAAAGTATTTTTGCTTATAAAGTATTTAAGGAACATCAGTCTGACTCACAGAACTCATTTCAGACAAATGATCAACCTTTGAAAACATTTTATGGGCATTATTTCCTCTCCAGCTGAACTTCATCTCTTGAATTTAGTCTTATGTTATGGTCTGATTATTCTCAGAAAGAATTAAATTGGAGCAGGGAAGAAATGAAGGTATTCCCTGGAAATCCTTTCATTTTATTAAAGTCTCTGTTATTGCTTGTGTTGTGTTTGTCCAAACGACTTGTCAAGATTTCATTACCCCAATTTAAAACAGCAGCACTATGTCTAAATGTGGTTATGACTGAAAATGAAGGTACTCTGCAATATTCCCAGAGAGAGCAGAGCATGCTGCTTTCCTGGGCTGAGCTTAGAGAAAATAGGCTACAGATAATGCACACGTTCATCCATCAAATATCACGCTATGAAGCAATGCTAATGTGCTAAAAGAATTTACAGCCCCAAAACATTAGTGAGTCAGACAAGTTACCCTTCTTAAGACAGGAATGACCAACACTAATCACTACAAAAGTGATCAAATGTTATTGCTCATTAAGTGCCAAGGGTGAGCCTAGCCCTCTGCAAGATTAATTAGCAGCAGCAGCTTCCCCAAAAGGGCTTGTAGAGAGACTCAGTAAGAAATCAGACCCAAAATGCTCTGAAATGAGAAGTCACAGTGCCTGCCTGTTGACATTGGTGGGCACAGACCAGTTGCGAAAATGAGGCTTGGGCTTCAAGGGGTTGATAAAGAAGGGTACAGCCCAGTGTACTGCAGGGCAGGAGTGGAGCATGCACTGAAAATGAAACATTTCAGAACAGAGAAAAAGGTGTCTGCACAAAGATGGCTTTCAGGAGCAGTGGTCTGCACCTTTCCAAGTGTGACAACGTGCTTGAGATCCATGTTTGCTCAGGATGTTCCTATATAGCAGAATCAAATCTCTGTCATGCCGACCATAAGCATTTGTTTTGTTGGTGGAGGGGGTGGCCAGGAAGGTGTAATTATTCTACTTTTGGGACACAGAGGGTACAGTACATTTCCATAACTTCAAGTTACCATGCTAGGATCTCTTTATAGACAACAGAGAGGGAAAGGCACTGATGACCAGAGTCATCGGCTTTAGGAGGAGGCAAGCCATGCTCTGGGTTTTGTTGGCTGTATCAGCAGAGCTCCAAGGGAAAACACAGTGTGAAGGATTTCAGAAGTGTTTGCAAACAACCACCACAGGGCTGCCTGCTCCCTACTGCAGCTGCCAGCAGCCAAAACTGGCTGCCCTAGGTAGGCTGTGGATGGTGTCACCTAGAGCTTCTTGCTTGGCTTTGGTGCCCTCTCAGTCTACACCTTTTACTGACACCAGTCCTTTCGGAATCAAGCAATTCCTGTACCATGCCAACTTCACAGATTTTGAAATATGATAAAGAAAAACCTGTGGGCATATCACATGGAAATGCTACAGTATGAACTTTGTCACGGTCCAGCGCCATGCTCTTAGGAAGACTCTAAATGTCATCAATGTTTTAATTGTATGAGATGCTGCACGAGAAGTTTTGGTACAAAAAACTGAACAGAATGCTTCAAATAAATGTTTTCAAGAGCCCCATTAATTTACCTACGGCTGGTGTCCAGTCTGAACTAAAAATATTGCTGCACGTTTTTCAAAACGTGCTAGATTTGATCTTTGTAGCCTAAGGTTTGTATTTCTATAATAATCATGCACTTCAAAACAAACATTTAACTGAGACTTGACACACAATACACAGAGTTAAACTGCTGCTTGGGATGATGTATTTTTCAGTGTCATTATTCATCTCTAACAGCTGTGTGTTCTTGGTATCAATCAAAAGAAAAATTCATGACTGCAATTCTGCTGTGCCCAGGAAGTTAGTCAGGTTTAATTCCCTCTCCCCATAATTACCAAACTTGCTATCATTCTTTCTCTGTAGGAACATATAATTTGTATTAACCCCTTACTAGAAGTGTATATATAATTTTTCCCATTATTTGAAAATGTGTGCCAGCACAAGGGTAATTTCTCTGAAATTTTGAACAATAGATTATATCTGTAGCAGTCAGGTGTTTTATTCCCACCTAGTGACTTATATATGTATAATCCTAACTTTTTTTGTATAGCTTTTATTGAAATTAACTGGACTCTGGTGTTGATTTCAACAGGAAATGTGCAAATCCCAAATCATCTTAACTTGGCACTGTTGTCCTACATAGGTGGTTTTGGTCCCAAATCAGAAAGCCAACCCTGCTTAATATGCAGCTAAATTCATGCTTGAATACTGGTCAATGAAAACAAACATTTTATGGATCCCAAAAAAAAAGGATTGGCACCAAGGACAGCAATTGCTGGGCAAGTCCATGGGGACAAGTCCATGTTCAAATCAAGAAGACAAGTCAGGGGTTGCTCACACCTATTTTCCTACTGGTCCAGGGCAGGATCTGCTCCAAAACGAATCCCTGTTTTGCCGCATTCACTGCTGTCCCCTTCAATGACACAGGGAACCGCAGTGGCCATCGGTGTCGACACATGGGAGATGCTCAAAAGGTGTCTGACCAGGAGCGCACACCTACCACACGGCCACCAGACTGGGCTCAGGTCTACTGTGGCTGTGCCTCTGCCGGGGTAGGAAGAGCTATGCCCACTCCTTTGTTTCATTCGCACCCTCGGTGCAAGGTATTACCCTTCCTCTTTTCTCCACCCGCAATGACGTGGTCCTGCCAAGCATTTCTAGCACAGACCAGCTGTTCCCATCTAAACCTCATCCGCTCAATGTCCGGGACAGGCAGGAGTGGAAGCTCCAGCCTGGGAGGGGAAGGACGTCCACAGATCCCCTCTTGGATCCAGCCACAGCGCCATCTATTAGGCTATAAAAACCTAACTTTATAAGGGCTGGAAAGCTGTTTACAAGAAATGACTGCTTATGATCTATTAGCTTACATTTTTCTCTTTCTAGGAGGCTTGCATGATTTGCCAGTTAGAGGAGCACAAAATCAGCCTAATGACTATATTCCAAGTTTTCTAAGGCATTTCTAAGGCCTGTAATCTATAAAGTATATATGTTAGCTTAGGTTAATAACGTAGAGTGGCTGCCACTTAGCCTGGCACTACGTTGTGATAAACACAGACCCAGTGCACAAAGAAGAAAATAAATATATGAGGGATGGAAAAAGGAGATAATTATAGGCAGATGTTTTACTTTTTTTTTAACCGCTTCTCTTATGCTAGGAAAACCATGATAGCTTCTTGTACTTCAGAACTGGCATTTTACTGAATATACATTTTGCTATGATGGAAAGAGATGTAAAAATACAAGTGGCTTGGATTTAAATTTGTGGTTTTGTAAACATTTCATAAAGACCTCCCAGTTACTCCTCACTTATTGGGAATAATGTGGCTACTTAAAACTTTGTGTGCAAACACACAGACTGTATGGGAGTGTATCTCCTTTGACATTTGCCATTCATAAGCCACACACACGGTGTAAGCTGGGTGTGCAGGGGCTTCTATCAATGCTGGGGAGACACTTCCCAGAGGAAGATTATCCCATCTGCCTTGGGGAGTTATTTCAGGAAGGAAAATTCACCCTCTGGAGATACCTGTCCTTGCCTCGACAACATGAGCAGCACAGATATGCATCAATATCATGGTGCTCCATTTTGGAGGGGGCTGTAGGGAGGTGGGATGACCTCGGGCTGCTAACACATCACCAGCACATGCTGCCAGCCTGGCTGAGGTCCCCGGTCCCTGGAGACAGACCCGGAGTGTCCTGGTGCTAGGGACTGTCTGGGGCACCCAGCAAACAGCAGCAGAAAGGCAGGCTATTTCCCGGGCTGCTCCATGGATTATAATGATTGTTTAAGGCAGGGATGGAAGTGAGCTCCAGGCACGGCGTGAGCACGGCGGTGGGACTGCTGGTTACGCTCAGCTGCTGCTCCTCTGGCTGCCGGCTGAATGTTTAGGAGCTTATCCTGTTTGGGGAATTACCGAGCAAGAACTTGGCAGAGCAGACAGCATGAGACGAAATTGGTCCATAAGTTTACAGGGCAAGGTTTAATGAACTCTTAGAGTCCACGGAGGGTACCAGTGCCTTAGGTGTTAAACATGTTTGTTTATTGCTCCACCAGTTCTCTGTTAGTTAGAGTTTATACATCTTTTGGCCAAACAAAACAAGTTTGGGGGGATTTTTTTTGTTGTTGTTCTGATTCAGGAGAAGATATGTTATTGGGAAATTGATTGTGTACCAAAGGCAGTACTGGAAATATTCCTGTATCTGTATAAAATGAATCTTCTCATAAAGTGAGTGATGCTTTCCACCTGCACGTTGCTTTTACAAGTGCAGTTGGGACCACCTGAATATATGTAAGTGCTGGGTTATTTCCTTTCTGAAGGGAAAAATAACCGAGTTTCAGTAGAATTGAGAAAGATGTTTTAGTTGATGGCAAACTCCTAATTTAATTTTGGGATCGTTTTACTGCTTAGCTAACAGAAACAAATACTGCTTAGTTACTTTGAAAAACACATTCCGTCAAAGCAATGCTAATTTTCAGGGGTAGAAATTAGTTGGTGTGTTTGAAAACCTTGTTGGTCAACCACAAACTATTGTGGCAAACTAAAGAAATATTGCTTTAAAAGACAGCAAGGAGAAAGACTCTGTGCTATCCTTGAAATAAATCCTAAATGAGTAACAACAAACACCTTGGAACTGGTCCAGTAGCCTTACAAGGAGGGAAGGCGGGAAGGAGGGAAGGAGGGAAGGAGGGAGGGAAGGAGGGAGGAAAGGAGGGAAGGAAGGAGGGAAGGGAGGGAGGGAAGGGAGGGAGGGAGGGAGGAAGGGAGGAAAGGAGGAAGGATCTAAGCAGTCACAGGGAGAGCCACAGAAGGTACTGGGGTTACCACCTGCTGTGGGGCTGTCCCCACATGTCCCCAGGTGTCCATCTGAGTGCACAGGACTTTCCTTGCTGAGGGATCCTGTCTCACCCCCTGAAAACTTGAGCAGATAGCATTCCTTTAAACGACACTCCTCCCATGTAAACCAGGAGGGGGTTGGCCAGCTGTTTTTTGCCTCGATCCCAAAAAACATGTACATGGGGGCAGGAGAGACACCAGGGCTGTGACACCACACCGGCGAGCAGCAGCTGAGCCAGGGGCTCCAGGTCTGCCCCT
Organism: Oxyura jamaicensis; assembly: GCF_011077185.1. Classification (NCBI taxonomy): domain Eukaryota; kingdom Metazoa; phylum Chordata; class Aves; order Anseriformes; family Anatidae; genus Oxyura; species Oxyura jamaicensis. Next base: position 11,223,234 of record NC_048894.1, on the reverse strand, counting down.
GCCCCAGGTGTGCAGCACGACCCTGAGCACTGTGGTGCTGGCCCCAGAGCGATGTTAGCTCAGTGCAAGGAAGGGCCAAGCCCCCCATACCCACCTGCCAAAAGAAAGTCTCATTTTAGTGACTCCTAGGTGAGAACTGTGTTTCTGATCTATGAGAAACTAAACAGCACGGGAGAGTTTGATTAAGCACTTTGCCTGATTAGCTAAAACACTTTTCCTGTCTTTAAACACTTAGAAATCAAGCTGTGATTTTTCTTTTTTTTTTTTAAGTGGTGCAGGTTTTCCACTCCTGCAGTGAGCATCAGCCCCCATGCACCTGGGTTGGCCTGGGCCACAGGGTCACCTTAGCACCTGGTCCCTCCAGCCCCTGGTCCCACCACCAATTTGTTCCACCAGCCCCTTGCACCATCACCACCTGGTCCCATCAGACCCTGAGCCCACCGGCAGCAGTGGAGGCACAGCACAAGGCGAGCACCAGCCTGGAGCCCCTACCCCATGGACACGGAAGACAGGGGACACCCTGCGCTTGATGGTTTTGCATGGGGTCTTCTGGGCAGAGCCATTCATTCAGTGATTTATAATAACAGCCAGTGAATCACTGAATGTCATTAATATCTCTGGTAGGATGCAGTTGTGTATTGGCACTAGCTGCCTGCTTGCATCTCCTGCCTGCAGGATGGCCGGGGGAGGTTTTATTCCCCTTCAAGACCCACATTTGTGTGGTTGACCAGTAAGATGTTCAGTGTGTGCGATCCCACCTAGACCAGCACACTGCACTGGAAAACACCTAATGCCACAAACCTACGTATTGTGAATTTAGCCCTGAAGAGCAACAGAATTAACATGGTATAAAAAATAGAGATGCAATTATTAAAATAAAAAACAAAGAGCTTCTGTGCTTTTACAACAGCAAATCTTGGCTCTTAGTTCTGCCTTATACCAAATATCGTGAAGGAAAAGCTAATGGGAAAAGACCAGGTAAGTCAGGGGAGGGAGGGAGGGGGGCATTTTTCATCAGCACATCTAAAATTATGCTGCTTCTGTCGTTGTTTTAAGATATTTTGTTGATAGCATTTTTCAAAGCAAAATACCACCACTTCCCTGACAGACCAATTATATTCCTTTACAATGTCCTACAGGCACATGAATTATGAACCAACAGAGTTTCGCCTAACTCCTCAGACAAACTGCACATACCTAATTTTGTTCTTTTCCCCATCCGCGCATCTCGGCGTGCCCTCTGGTGGCACATCGCTGCCTGCTCAGAGCCCCCTTGCTGGGAACACCCGGGGCCAGCAGCTCTGCTCGGTGACCAGGGTGCTTTTGGTAAATACACATGATGAGAAACTTCTGGAAATAGGAGAAAATTAAGGCAAGTGCATCGTCCGTCGGCTTAGTGGCAAGAGAGGCACGCAGACACCGACAGACGCTGTCTTCTGGCAGGGACCACGCACGCAGACGCTGTCCTGCCACAACCAGAGCATTTGTTTCCTTCTTCCCCAAAGGTCTGATGTAGCTTGGTGCTGATTTACCCTTTGAAAACCACCTCACTGAGAAAAATGGAAATATAAATCCCCAAAAAGAAGAATTCAGCCTCGCATATTCTTGATCAGATTATGCTACTGTGGGGGCAGTCTGAGAGATTTCCTTGTTTAATGCCCTTTCAGTGTCTTTATATTCCTAAAAGGATTTTTTGTTTTTAAAACAATCAGAACTTTCTGTCAAAAAGGACCAGGGAGCATATGGGCAGGAAACTGCAGTCGTCTCCCTGCAGAGCCTTTCCTAATGAAGAAGAAAATACTTGTTTTCTTCGCAAAAAAAGAAAAAAGAAGAAGAAAAAAAAAAAAAAGGATCTGGCTCTACTCTCAGATATCCCATGGAAAGACGATGTTGCTAATGGAGCTGCACCAGTATAAAATCAATGTCATGGAGAAGTGATGGGTTCTCTTATGGGGAAAAATGGTGCAGCCCTAAGACAGTGCTTTTGACAAACCCCAGGGTGAGGAGCTTCCTTCCACAGCACTTGGATGTTAAGAACACAGGAAAAAAAAAAAAAAAAAAAATGTTCTCAACCATTTTCTAATGTCCCTCCCCAGGTCCTCAGAGGAGGGTACCAACCATGTCTTCATGCCCCATCACCATCGTTCCCAGCTCCCCAAACCAGGGCTGTCTCACATTTCCACCCCCTGCTGAAGATGACCCAGGACTGCCTCTTCCCTTCACTGTGCCACAGGAAATGGCAGACACCAGAGTCTTGTTCCCTCCAGAGATGTAGGATCCATGTGAGGAGGCTCCAGCTCACCAGTCACTAATTAAACATGCAGTAAGGGGTTGTTCCTGCCCAAGAGCTTACAGTATATAAAAAAATGAAAAGTAAAGACATGAGGGAATAGAGGCAGGAGGCAACCACAGTCAGCAGGAGCATCTTTGCTACCTTTGGTGCTGAGCTCTAGACTATGCTGGGGGAACAACCTTCCCACTGTACTTGCAGAGACATTATTCCATGACACTCAGCAAATATTTTGCATAAATCACCCTGTCTATGGGCAGCTTCCCCCAGTCAAAGACTTCACATTTGGTGCATCTGCAGCCCTGAGCTCCAGGACCAAAAACCTCTGCCTTAACAGGGCTCCACAGTACCCAGCAGGACCCGCAGAATGGTTTGACTTGTGGGATTGCGGCCAGTGTTTGCATTTTGACATTATTTCCAGCGGGAGCTCTGGAACTTGTTGGCAAGGCCGACTGTGTTTAGAGGTCATTCCTTCCGTTGCATCTGGAGAAGAGGAGATAACTTTAAATACTTGTAATCAGCTTATTAACAAAGTGGATCAGAAGATAGATACCATTTCTCCTATGATTTTATACTTGTAAACTTCAGGAAAACAGGTCAGAGGAAAAATCAAAAGGATATTTAATAAGAATCAAGATCAAATTAAGCCGGATTAAAACAGCTCTACATGTTATTGAGCACAACACAAGGCTTTGTTGCAAGGTGGAGTGGACGTCCAGATAAATTAATCTTTGGCCTTCAGTATGGGAAAATAAATACAAAGAAGGCTGTTTACAGAGCAGATTGGTTGGGGCAAAAAGGAAGTCTGATATGGATTTGTTCTAGTGCTTGCTTTTACCTTTCTCTCTCCTCTCAAGTCATTCTGAGGCAGGAAGACACCAAAGGGGGAAAAAATCACTTCTTCGGTGGCAGAGAGGAGACTGGAAGGAGGCATCTCAGTAGTTGTGGCTTTCAAGTGAGACAGCAGAAATATGTTAGATTTCAGAGACACTACTAGGTGGTTCAAAGTGGGAACTCAAGAGAGCAGCTGAGACTTGCAAACACTCGATTGCCGAAGGCCTGTTGAGGCCAACAGCACTGCATGGAGGCAGTGTTTGGAAGAGGTGAAGCACATCTGGATAGTTAAGACCCCCCCAGAAGAGCGTACTTGTATCTATGTAACATTAAACAGCATTCCTAGAGCACTCGAGGCGATGCACAGCAGCAGTACAAACAAAGGTAATATCTTGTTGGGTCAGGACCTTACCCTCAAGGAGAATACTAGAACAGATGCACATCCTTTAGGCAAGGATTCTTTACAATCAATAACAGAAAGTGCTGTCTCTTTGCTAAGGAGAATATTATTCCAATCTTTCCTAAATTTCAGTTATAAAGCCAGCATGCTAGGAGAATGAGGGGTGAGGGCTTTTTCTTTGTTTTCATTTTTAAAGGCTCAGATTACCCTGATTTCTCAGTCTGTGAAGACACCAGTCAGGATCTACCTGAACTGAGACTCATGCCTCAGTGGGTTCCTCCTGAAATGCTCCTGCACCCCGTGCCCCTCCAGGTATTACTGCACTGAGTCACTCCAGCTTCCTTCAACAGAAAACTGGCAAAAACACGACGTCACTTTCCCTGTCCCACAGCCCGCTCCTCCTCTTTCACAGACACCGACTTTTTTGTGTTGTTTTTTTTTTTTCATCTTCTAACTCCTTCACTTGCCTTAGTGACTCAAGCCTATCGCCTTAACACCCACACACACTCTCATCCTCTTCTGAGATTTTTGTGTCCTTTCTTCTTTTTCTTTTTTTTTTTTAATTTTATTTTTCCGCTGACATCAAAGTTTTAATCAGTTTCTCATATCCTGAACAACCCACTGTGGGTCCCACAGGCTCCTCTCCAGCCTTCCTCCTCCCTCACCTTCCTCGCTGAGCCCTTGGCTGCAGCCCCTGCTACCCCCCTGCACCCTCTGCCACCACCTCTAATGTTGTCCCTCATTAAGCCCCCAAGGCAGTGAGCCATCCACCTCCTGTCACAACTTACAGCCCAAGGTGAAGTGCCTTTTGCCAGGTCACCATCCTGAGGGGCCAGCCATCACAACTAGTTCTATCTCTCCTGCTCCTGCAGAGCTGCTGGGAGACATCAGACCCTGTCCTGTGGCACCACAGGGCCCTGTTGCTGGTTTCCTTCTAGGCAACCTTGTTTTCACCATGAAGCCCACTAAAATCCACGCAATGTTTCCAAATTCTCCCTGACTGTACCTGTATCGCCCTGGTCCTGATGCATCCCCTGTATGGAACCCCACGGGGCCAGTGGGTGGCTGTGCCCAGCTTGGCAGCACCCCAGAGCTACAATTATGCTCCCTTACTGGCTGTATCCACAGTTAAGGCTTCTATAGGTTATGGTAACAATGATATTGGACTAAATAACAATAATTTTCTATACATTGCTCCCCAGAAGTACTTCAATCTACTTGTCTTTATTCCCAGCAGAGCACAACTCAAGGATTTGGGGTCATCTTCTCTTGTGATATTCATATTTTTCTCATGAGTGCTTGACTTATGTGGGCCACAGCTAATATCTGCAGGGATATGGCTCTATCTAGCGTTTGCTCTTAAACTTTCCTTCAGTGCACTGTTGATCTGTTTATAGCTGCCTCTTTTAAGAACTTGCCAATGCTATTTTCAGAAGAAAATACTAATCTGACAAAAATTGATTTACTGAAAATACTATCGCAAGCACGTACTTGCATGAACGTGAGGGAGACACACTGCAGCCAAGCAGGTAAAGGACGAGAGAAGTGCAGAGTTAAAAGGTAGGTGCTGAGGCCCCTTGCAGCACCACAACACCAGACTTCACTGCAAGCGCTGCAGAGAAGCGCTAAGCACACAGAAGCAAGGTCAGAATGTGGACAAAATAACACCTGAGTACCGAACAGGAAAGAGGCTGTGTGAAGCCATGAATGCCCTCTTAAAAATGCCCCTCTCCAGCTGCGGGGCCCTCAGACAACAGGAGGCCTGGGGGGAGATCGCAGGCCCGCAGCGCTGCAGGCAGCCCCTCGTGGTTTGGGCTCTTCCCTCCAGGCTAGGCCCAAGCTGCTGCTGGGGGCAAAGCCCTTGACATTGCCCCCACGTTGCTCCATCTCTCACTGCCACAAAAGTTAAGACCAAGTTTAATTTTATGCCATTTCGAATACAGTAATTGACATTCATCACCAAGACCCTTTGCCTGCACCAGTGCAAATAAATGCTTCAAGGAGGCTGTATTTTCTGGTGAAACTTTTGGACACACCTCTCGGTCACTGCCTACTTTTACATCAGTACTTTGACACAGTACTTTGAAAGTGCCCCTCAGTAGCTCACCTGCTGATAGGCATCCAGTGCTGCCTTCGAGGTAAGCACAGAAGAGACCAAACTGCAACCCAAGTTATTGTACAGGCAGTTTCTCAGAAACAAGGCATCAGTTTGAAAAGGTCCGGTCCCCATAAATACATGCATTTGGATTTGATTCCCTCCATTTTGCACATAATGGAAGAACGATGGAGGATTTTATATTTTTATATATACATATATATATGGGTGTGTACAACTTCAGTCACCCAACGCAGGTAACAGACTTGCTAAGGCCCTGTAACAAAGCAGCACACATAGCCACCAATGTAATATTTATAGCATGCAACTTTTCTTTAATGTTTCTGTAGCTAAACCTTTGGTCTCCTTCACTGTGGAAAACATATGCTATGACTTCCACGCTGGGGAGAAGATTTTCATTTGAAAGAGGAGCAGTGAGTATCCCAAAGAAGGTATTTATTCCCTGATCAGTAAATAGCTGTATCTGGAGCTGACACGATGTCGCTTCAGTTTTTCAACAGCAAACTCCAAGAAGCCTTATATAACTTCAAAGGGAAAATAATCTTTCTACTTTTCTTACATTTCATTGAACTATGCATTTGTGTCCAAGAACTTTTCAAGTACATTAATTCAGCAACAACATAAAACGTATACAAAATTAGGGTATGGTTTTCAAAAGCAGGAACCTAAAATGAAGTTTCTAATTCCACACTTAGGAATATGAATCTGATTTTCCAAACTACTAACCACCCACCAGCCTGCACAGAAGGCTGACGGGAGCTCGTCATTTCTGGAAGTTGCACCACTGAACTGGAGCATCTGACTTTTTGACAGCCTTCTGGCGAGCAGTTTGCACAAGCCTCATAAAACATCAAAGGCCAAAAAAACATGTCCTGCAATTACCCACCGAAAAACAATCTTAATTAATAACGATATCATCACTACTCCCTCTACCCTTTAACTTCTGCTCAAAAGTTTTGCTTTTCCTTCATCTCTGTCCCTGCTCCTTACTGCTTTAATCCTGCCCTTCAAGTTTTTATCGTACTATCAACCTGATTTTGGTGCTGTTTATTGCTCACTGTGTCAGATTTTTCTCTCTCTTATTCTTTGGATTAGTCTGCTTGCTATATACGCAGCAACTACAGCCTCAGAGGACGTACATTACTCCATCAAAATATTCTAAGTTCAGTTTTACATGTGTAGGAGGCTGATCTTAGTGGCATCATAAAAATGTAGATAAGGTTGAAAAAACTAACAGGAAAATAAGAATTCGGATTTCTGGCTTTATCCACATTAAGCACTTGGGAAAAAAATAGTAACTAAAAATATTAAGTACGGAAAGCACATAAATTTAGAACATTAACCTCTTGGAGTTGACCAGTTATTTGTTCTCCTTTCCATCAGCTAGTGGTTCTGATGTAGACACAGAATGTCACGTTTGCATAAGACTGATAGTATCTGTATGTATCCTTAGGTGTGTATTTTGACCAAAAGTCATTGAGGTACACTGGAATCAGAAATTTGACCGCTGAAGCCAAGAGTAATATTTTTACTCACTTGGATTTGTGATGGAGAATGTCAAATTCTGTCATCTCAAAGTGAAAATTGGAAGGAAGGGCTGGTTTTGTCTTTCCTGAGACTAAGACAATTAATGGAAATACAGCCGTATCTCCCCGATGCGATCTGTATGCTCAAATGCCTCTATTTTGGCTTGGCTGGGAAGACTCCCTAGTCAATTCAAATTAAATTGAAATAAACAGAATTAAGGCAAGTATTTAGAGTATATTGGTTGGAAGTCATGCTCAGACTTAAAATGCCAAACCTTTCTTTGCAGACTACCACATGTACCCAAAGGGACCTTGTAAAACACCATTTCCTTCTTGCAAATCAACTGTTCATTCAAAAGAGGAAGAGATTTCCAGTCTAAGAGTGACTCCTAATAAGCCACATGTCATGCTGTCATACCTTGAGTTTGTAGGATGGAGCTTGTTTGCCTGTACCGTTTGTAATCCTCCACTGGAACAGCCCCATCCCAGGAGTGCAGCCATCAGCTACTCCAGTAATCACAGCACCATTGCAACAGTTGAAGTAGAAAATTGAACATATATCATTAAAACTGTGTTTATACAACCGAGGTTTTCCCCAGACCAAGGATATTGAAAGCAACAACCTATTATTAAAAATGCAAAGATCTTTAACATCCAGCAGTTCCCACATCAGGCTCTGGGTACCAGAACATCCCGATATCCCCATCTCCCAGCAGCTCAGGAACTGCTGCTTCTCCCTGCCCTGTCCCCATCTCTTCTTCCCCTTCTCCTCCTCAAGTCAGGGGCACACACTAGGCTCTGCTCTCCCAGCACAGTTTGTCTCCAGTTGCCAGGAGGGTCACAGTTTCACCTTTTGGACACAAACCTCCACCTCATCGCTTTGTTCTCTCTCTGTACCTGTCTTCCTAAGCTGCCTCGGTTGTATTTCAGCTTTACATTCCCCTTCATTTTCCTTCCGTGTTCCTCAACTACAGTACAAACACTTTCATCACAAATTTGCCCCTCTAGATTCTCATACAACTTTGCTTGTTGTATGACAAGACACCTCCAGAAGTTATATGAAGACCCTAAGCTGCTAATTCAGGCACTTGGCTGAGATCCTGCTAACACCCATCGGCCTCACCTCTTCACTGCTGAGAAACGCCGTGTCCTGGTATGAACAAATATCCCCTGTAGGACACTGATGAGCAGCATCCATGGCACACTTGCAAATATGCCTTTCTTCAGCACGGTGCCTCTCCCAGTCACTGGTACGTTTTGACCAGGATTTACAGTCTGAATTAAATGGGATTTTCTGTGTAAGCTCCTGCAAATTACTTATGTTCTGAAAATTATGAGCTGTGGGAATTAGAAAAGGTAACAACACTACTTAAAATATCACAAGGCTGAGTAATTTTTCAGTGACATACTTTAGTCTCAATGGAGCATTAAATAAAAATTCTGTGCCAGTCAAAGAAGCACAGGGTGACGCACGAGAGCGGTTCTCCTGCAGCTCTTCAAGTTAGAGCAAAGACATCCTACTGAAACCACTCGCTTGTGCATGCGATTTACTCACAGGTTTAAAAAAGAAGTAAGTCTTGGCTTCAGAATATGCATCCTCAAACCCCCTCAACCCAAAGTACGAGCAGGAATAGGCTGTGTAAACATATATAACTTATGAGATTTAAGGTTACAAGTATTGCAAGTTTAAAATCTGTTGCACTAAGTCCTGATCTAAAGCCCTCAATTGAGATTGTCTAAAAATATAAATAAATAAACTGAAGTGTGGCATTCTATCCCAAACCAGGCCCCAAGTCTGTTGTGTCATCCTGTAACCTTGGTCTTTTATTTCTGATCCGTATCACCAGTGACGTTAATAGTGATTTTCCAGCGCACTAAACCTTGAGGATTTGAAGTAGCAATACCAGATCCCTAAGAACACTAAAGGGAACCGCAGCGTCCTACAGATGTGTTCTGCTCTCAGGTGCTGCCTGGTGCTCTACTAAGGCGCCTGAAGCCAGATGGCATGGCCTGCTCTGACACCAAGCTTCCTAGGATTGATTTTAACACTGCAAAACTCTGTTTCAAATGATACGGATGCAACAAGCAAACCACTGTTAACCTAAAGAAATAGTGATGGAAGGTTTTAGACTGCATTTAAAATATTAATCTATACTGTGAAAAAACCACATGGAGAATTCTGTATAATCTGCATAATAAAATGTAATTACAAAATATCTCATACAAAACTGAAGCCGAGAGCACAACTGCCAAGTCTGAGCACCTTTCAGCCTATATACTTAACTGCCAGCATGACCAAATGCACTCCAGAAGTCCTACCTCAGGGGCAGACTTGGCCTTCTTCCCAAAGAACTGTGCCCATCATTGCACTGGAAGTGAATTTTTGAGTGGAAGAGGGGAAAATGGATATGAAGATCATTCGACTATTAACAAGATGAAATATTAATGGCAATTTTAATGCAGAACAGAACAGCAGGTTGCAAAAAAAAAGTTGAATGTTTTAATGCATTTTGAATCATAATGAAGAATAACATATTACATCTAAAAACAAATTAGCAGAATAATAAAAAGTGGTTCCACATAACTTATAATTATTTTTTTTTCTAAAAAGATGGTTTTCACAGATTTAGGCAACAGATAAGATGTTTCACTCCAGATTTGATTGTAAAGTATACACAAAACTTGTGAAAACTGATGTGCATTGCTTAAGAGACGTAAAAGCTTGATTTTGCCCAGCGATCAATTTCCTGTGAAATTCTGCACAACACTGAAACCGCAACTTTCCTCCATTTTATGAAATGTTGGACATTGTTCAACGCTGAAAAACTCTCTCTAGAACATCCAAAGCCATGAAATGTTTTCCTGTGTTTAGTCAAGGCAGTAGCATTCGCTACTACTGCTCAGGGGTGATTTGCTTCAAGGGGAATGAGAGCCTGGGGTTAATCCCCAGTACAGTATATAAGATTAAGCTAAGGGATAGCTCAGTATTTAGCTGATTGAGTATTAGCCTGCTCATAAGAACGTGGCTCTAGCACCTTGTCTGGTTGATTTTTTTTTTTTCAGAAGTAAAAGTGTGTAATCATCCCGTTCGTGGTGCCAGAGGTGTGTCCCCCTGGTGATATAAAAAGCTTGCAGCAATGATTAAACTGCATAGAATCCAGCGGTCCTGTGTTACATATGTATGTTAGAGAAGCTTAAGCTGTCAATTTAGTTTAGCAGGACCAAAACAGTGACCTTCTCCCCTACCTCACATAATTAAAGGTTAGTCATTGCACAGGCCATGCTGGAGAAACCATTTCTACTGGCTGGAAAGAAGTTTCTCTCTTTGTTAAGCAGCATCAACCTGCCTAAAGCTCTCTCCATTACCAACTGAAAGAAAAAGTGAGCCTTTTTTCTTAAAGAATAAAACCTGCAATCCAGTATCAGATGGCCTTACCTAAGAGTTAAAAACACAGAAAAAAAAAAAAAAGTGAAAAACTTCAACACCATACTTTAACCCTTGTTATCAGAAGGCTTAAAACTCTGCAGCTGCTTTCCTCAACCTCACTAGGTTTGGTATTTAAAGATTGCTTCAGTACAATGCTGCATATATCTTGTACCTCAAAAAAAAAAAGCTACGATGACCCGTACTATAAAGATTCTAGACTACTCCCTTAAATACCTTGAGTTTCCTCAATGTTATGCACTCAAAAACCATTACTAGGACCCCAGCTTGCTTGTAACTACTCAGTGATGCATTCACCATCCCCTTCCATCGCACTCCAATGCCTTTACGCGTTAGTGAACAGGCAAACCAGTGAACACATCAGGCTTAATGTCATTACGAACAGCTCTGTACAGGACTCGAGCACAGCTACAGCTTCGTGTAATCCTAAGAATGTGATAAAAAAGTTTCGACTACCTTACTTACGGCAACCCAATACACTCTCTGATTCCCACCGACAGAGTGCTTTCCCTCACCCTTCATCTTATAGTGTGATATGTCAGACAGATAGGGCCAGTATCTCACTCCAGCTAAGAAGTGTCTGTCTGAAGCAGCCTTCCTGTTCTTTTGAAGATGTCAGCTGCCACTTGCATTTACTTACATAATCAGCAGCTGTGGCGTAACACCACATTGCCAGTGCAAAAGAGGCTGAGCACAGTGAGGAGCAAAAACAGAGTAAGATCATTTGGAAGAAAGAAGGGAGACCTGTGTTAATTATCCCCCTTGGAACAGGATAGGGACTGCAGCAGCCCTTGCCACAGCTGAGAACACAAAGGTGACAGATGATGTTTACTTATCATATTGCTCCATTAGCCTTAAGTGTTAATTATCTTAAGGATCACATTTAGTCTGATTGTCTTTCCTCTCGTGTCAGAGATAGTTCTTCAGCCAGAGACCAGAAGTGCTTTTTTCTAGGCTCCAGAGAGATTCAATGCATCTTGACCAACATTCACTTTTGAGGTAGTACTAATTTATTTTGTATTGCTGGCTCAAAAAAAAAAAAAATATCCGGGCAGTGAGCACATTTAAAAGCACGCTCACTGTAGGTATAAGAAAAAAAAAAAAAAAAAAAAAAAAAAGAAAAAACCTATTTCCTTTCTGGGCAGATCACCAAAAAGAAGCAATCCTTCTTACAAAGGTCAGCTCACATTCACTGGTAAAGTCAAACTTTCATACATGGTTTATAACAATAGCTATAAACTAAAGTGCTTCAAAATTTGCTTGAATAGATTTCAGTGATTAGAATCATAATATTCTGGATTTTTGCTAGTGTGAAATGCCATGAGATTTTTAGAATCACTTTATATATAAGAAGGGCAGAATGAACGTTTTTCTTTTTCAAAAGAAAAAGTACAAAAAGCATTCAGAATAAACCTTGCAGCCTATACTTACTACAAGTAGTTTATATTTTCCTTCTCAAATCTACTATTTCTCCAGTAACTGGACTAAAAATGGAGTTGAAGTTGCACTATACTGCAGCACTAAAAAAAAAACTATTCTGATCAGATGCAAACAGGAAAACGTTTACAATCATATACCTAGTGAAATTCACACTTCATTTCAAACTTATAGCCCTGCAGATTCTTTTTAACCCAAGGCAGATATGTAGAGTCATGGAAAAACGTAACAGACTGCTATACATTCTCTACACTTACTACATAAATTTCACATTTATGTCACAAATGTAATGCCCTACTTTTTAACTATCAAACGCTAAATAACTTATGAACATTTATGTGCTCTATGCAACAGTGAACATATTGACCAGTGGATGCCGAAATATAAAAGTTCATACACCAGACGAACTAATTTTAAAAAAATCACATTTTCTGTACAATTCATGCAAACTGTGCACAACGTGGTAACAAGAACAACATTTGCTGAAGTCTCCATTTAAGGAAGAGCTTTTAGAGCAATAGCAGACCAGTATTTGGAGAAGTCTGCGGGAGTGTAGAAGTCCATGGCAACATAAAATGCAAAAATTCTTCCAGCGTTTCATTTTTCTTGTAACAAAGCGGGGATGTTGATGTTCCAGCCAATAGCCTGACGATCAAATCCACATGTGAAGAGGTTACAGATTGGGTGGTCCTCACTCCACGCTGAGCAGCATACCATTCTTCTGTGGCCCTACAACAGTTCGGGACATATCAGTACTGCTTACAACATTTTTGAAAGCCTCTGTGTCAACAACGTAATGTCAAAATAGAAACTTGTTCGTGCTCTCATTACTTTTTTTTGTATTTGAGGTTCCTAAAGACTGCAGTCACTTTCATCTGCAAGGTAAAATCTTTATGACATTGAGACTGCTTAATACCAGCACCGGGTCCATAAAGACAGAAGCCTACAAACAGGTGAGTCAAAACTTGAGGTTTTCACAGTATGTCTGCTATCTAATTGCCACTTTATTTACAAAAGCAAAGTGAATTTTGATTTTAAAACTTTCACTTATAAAAGCAATCTTAAAATAAGGAACTACTTGCTGGCAACTGCTTTCTCATGAACCTGCAAGGTTTAGTGTTGATTTTTTTTTTGTCAGTCATGTTTATAATTCAGAAAGGATAACAGTACAGCAGGAGGAATGTCATACTGGGGAAAAGCAATGCCTTATCTATTGTTCAAGTCCAATAGTAAGAAAAATACCTCAAGGAGGATTCTGACAAACATTCAAGTAAAAAAAAAATCTCCAAAAAAAAAATCTTTCTGTAACGTTGACCTGAATGTAAATATTAATGAAAAATAGAAAGAAGAAGAAAATTCACAATATCAAGACTTAAAAATAGGTAAGCACTAAACAGCTCTTAAAGCCCTTTCCTAAATTCTGTCAACAGCTTCTGCATCCACATACGTGCTTGGTTTCCACAAAGCTGTGAGTGAAACTGGACAGTCAGAAACCCTACCTTTTAGATGGTTAAACATACTACTGCTTATAAAATATTTGAAATATGCTGGAAAACTGATGTCTTTTAAAAAGTATTAAAAGGTCCCTTTGAGTGACATAATCCAATTGATTTCACTTAGCCTAACTTGCTACATTAGCAGTGCTTGCCATGCCAAATAGCACCACAAATGAACAAACTTGGTGGCTACAGAAAGGATGGTTGAGCAGTTGGTATCAAATATCAAGAATTTATTTGCATAAGCACGGGAGAAAAAAAGATTATCACCAAATCATACAAAGTGAGATTTAAAAACTGTGTCCCATTTTTTCCTTTTATGTTTCTTTACAAACAAATTCACCACACAGTAATTGAAAAAAGCCTGAAACCTCAAAGTCAGTCACTTTTCTGACAAGATTCACATCAAGGTGTTAAAACACATTTAAAATGCCCTTAACATTTTGATCCATTTCATACAGAAGGCAGACTTCAGGATCTCTTTCACAAGAAGAAAAGTTATGATGAAATCCGGTTGAAACATCATTTCCAATTCCAAAATACGATTTTACTTATTTGCACTTTGGTCATTTTCAACAACAGTGTTTTTCTATAGACAAGTGTCTTTCAGCATTTCTTCAGCTTTTACACTACAGATACCAAACCCTATTTTGAACTTTGTATGAAAGAGAAGAACAGACATACTTTAAGGCTATAAAAAAATTCAGTTACCTGTCTATTACTGCGAGGGAGGCGTGCTAATCGCACTCCTGACATGTCAAATAACCTAACCTGTCGGTTGTCATGTGGAAGGGCGATGATTCTTTGGCCAACGCACACGTTAATCCTGCACATAAGAGACAAAAGTTGGTTATGCACAAAACAGTCAGCCTGGCAAACAAAACTTGATGGTATAAATTTAAGCTCACGAGAAGTGATATAGCTGAATCTTTCCTGGTTAGTATTCAAAAGTGGAAAAAAAGAAAGTATTAAATCATTAAGATGACTTTTATTGCACCAGATGCTCTAACAGGTTCAACTTCTGCATCCCATATAAAAATCTCAGAAAATCAATACAATACATTTATTGCAAATGAATGTTGACTAAATCTGTATTTTGGAAAACCACTTCAGAACGTGTTCAAAAACTCCTAAATCTCTGTGCACAACTTTAATTATAGTGACTAAAACTAAATTTCTGTTCAGTGAACTAAGAAAATAGTAACTTGAAGATCTGCTTACCTATTGACTGCTGAATCTGTACGGATGGTTGCAATAGGGGACCTCATGTTTTTCAAATCCCAAACTTTTACAGTACGGTCATCACTACCAGAAACAACATTGTCTCCCACGGTGAAAACTGCAGATGTCACAGTGCTGAACAAACAGGAGTAAAAATGAAAAAAGGTCAAGCTCTGAAGTCTGTATTTAAACAAGCTGCTGATTTAGAGTTCTACTTCCTGCTCCTATGTTTCCATTAAAAAATACAGCTTGCCTTTGCCCCAGCCCAAACCAAAATAACCTGAAATACAGAACTTGATGTGGGTATCTCAGAATAAAGTAATCTTTATTTATTCTAAAGGGCTTGACTGGACAACATGCTAAGAAAAGGAGCCCACCACTGCAGAGTCAATTTGGAGGCACCTCTCATATTCCATTTATCCTAATAGGACTGGGCACGTTTACCTCATGAAGCTTTAATTCACTTTTCAATTTCTATGTCAACATTCACTATACTGAACATCAGACACCCAAAACTGAATCAGTAGTACACAACAAAATTCTTCCTCTCAAGCGTCTTGAGACCGCTAACTCAAGTTATTGTATTTTCAATTCAAAAACTTCTGTAGAACTACCGCCGGCATTTGTTATTCACACTGCAGACACAGAGGAGAGGTGAAATACCCGACCTGAGATGTAACCAATACTATTTTGTGCACAGACCTAAACACGTTACTACACACACACACAGC
Source organism: Oxyura jamaicensis (assembly GCF_011077185.1). Taxonomy (NCBI): domain Eukaryota; kingdom Metazoa; phylum Chordata; class Aves; order Anseriformes; family Anatidae; genus Oxyura; species Oxyura jamaicensis. The sequence continues at coordinate 11,207,738 of NC_048894.1, read as the reverse complement.
TTTCAGAACAACTCTACTAGGAGCGACTAGATCAGTCTAACAATTTCCAATTCTGATTCCAATTCCTATTCAACAATAGCTGAAGTCTGGTAGTCCAGTAAGAAAAATGGCAAGTAGTAATAATATCAAGAAGCATGACCAGCCAATTCTTCAAATTTGACCTATTATGGCTTCAAATGCACAAGTTCAACCAGAGAAGGACTCTCAAGAATATTTATACCAACTGGAAGCACAAAATATTACTTTCAGAAAATGGTTTTTATTTTATATACACTTAGGTATGTATTAAATATATATTTATGTTATTAAATATTAGTCACATATACAAATTATTTTATTTTAGAATTTTATCTCATGAGTTCTTTTATTTACATCTTTTACCTATGGTTTCATATTGTACTGTACTAGTAGTACTCAATATTTAATCGAAAATAGTAGTACAATGTGAATTCTCAACTCAAAACCAGTTATTTTCTGCTCACAGTGTATTAAGAAAGCATATAATCTCTCCCTAAAATCATTAGGAAAGGCTTCTCAACTCTGTTTCTGCAGATTTGATTTAATGACCTATCTTGTAACTTGGGTCATGCACATCAATTTCTTAGAATTTAGTAATTTTAATTTAGGTTGTCAGTTGTTACTGTCACTTTGGTTGTTCTGCAGAAATTTGAATTCATGTCCTACCCAAGCTGCTGATTGAGATTAGCACTAGCCAGGTCACAATGGACCAGTTTATGCAAGCCTCTTAATTTAAATTGACACCAAATTAAGTTTTAATTAGGATGAAGGTCCACTTTATTCATGACACCAAGTTTCCTAATGCATTATTAGAGTGCAGCTAAGCTATCAGGGAGATGATTATAATAACAGGCCTTTGCCTAATCTTCTGGACTCATGAACCAAAAGTCAAGAAGTTAAAAGATACATGAAGGCCACAACCGAGGAGTCTTTCAATAAGCACCTTCGCATTTGGGAAGAAAATTCATCCACACGATCAAGTTACTGCAGACTAGAGTTGGTGTGTTCTTAGCACAGAAGCTGCCTTCCACCTGCCTGACTTCCACACGACTTAGTAATTTCTGCATTTCTTTCCCCAAATTCTTGAACACAAGCTGCAAAATACCTCACAGTAAAATGTTTCAGACTTCCACTGCGCTCCATACTGGTGTAACACATTTGAAATAGTGTTTAGCAGTTTAAAATTGACTATTAAATCACTTTGCACACACATTGAGACCACCTTGTACGTGACAGCAAGAGGAATTCAAGTCATAGAAAGATTCCAGGTGAGTGAAAAGGCAGCATTTTAGTATTCTGCTACCAACACACAGATATGCTCTGTTTTCCCATCATACATTTTGTTCCAATTATCATCGTAATATGTTCCCAAACTGTCTTTAAATAACCCTCCAATTTTGGATGCTTTTTTCACAACTTTAAACAGTTTTCCAGCTTCTTTGATCTCGTATTGGTTCTCCTTTATCACTTATCACTGTCAAACATAGTTAAGTCTTTGTGACCACATAAAGTCTCTCTTTCTTAGATTTATCATCTTTCAAATGAAAACATTCAAGCCTTTGCCATGCAAACAGAACGCCAGCTCTAGGTTCACTCAGCTCTTTCTGTTCCTGTCAAAAGAAAAAGATTTCCAAAATAAACCAAAATCCTTTTCTGTACTACTTTCAGTTTAACTACTCGTTCAGGTATTACTGGGCGCATCAGGAAGAAGTTTGTAAAATAGAAGTGCAATGAAGTTCTCCTGTAGCTCTCCGTGATGACTGGGTAAAGGGTAGAAAGGCAAAAGGGAAGTTGCCATGCTGTTTTCCATGATGTCCTTAAAGGCATTTAGTAGTCTTCATCCTCTGGCTCCCATCCCAAAACTTCACTGGAAGGCACTGCAGACTGAGATACGCACTATTTACATGCACATGTGACTACAATAGCCTTTTTCATAAGGAGCTCTGAATTCAAAGGCTAGATATAAAAGAACTTTTTATTGCAAAAAAGCAACACTGAGAAAACCCACTTCCTGAGAAGCAAGCAAAGCAAAGTCTGTGTGGGAAGAAAGAAGTTGGCAGAGCAGCCAACATCCCCATAACCTATCAAAAGTATTGCCTCCCTAATCCCACCCACATCGCAAAATTAAAAGGCTTCTTTCTGCATTTTCAGATATGGGCAATAAATCTATTTAGTTGTTTGTGAATGCTTTAAGCTTTACTACAGTAGATGGAGAGAATCTACTGCTTTTACTTTCGTCAATACCAGTCTTCAATCTGTTCCAACCCAACTTAAATTGTGGTTAACGTCCCCTTGGCAAAATTAATAAAAAGTGTCAACAAAAGATCATCAAACCCCATGTTAATGGAATGCTAGAAGACATTAGGTTTTTAATAACTCAAGAAGATGACAGGTATTATAGGACGTTAAAAAAAAAAAAAAAAAGCTGGCAAAGAAGCAGCAGTCTTATGACACTTCAAACCATGGGTCCCACAGGGAGTTTGGTGTGCTACGACCATTCTCCAGAAAAGCTTCAGCCTCCGCCAAACCCCAGCAAAACTCATTTATCTTGTCGTAGGGAGCAGCCGAGCGTGTACTTCCAGCTGACAGCGTGGCACTTCCTCACCACACACCGCTGCCTGGCCTCGAACATTCTGCTCCCTCCGTGGGTCTCAATCAACAGAAATACTGTAGTGCTAGCACTCCTCATTAGGCCGAACAGCTGTCTCCCCAGTCACACTGAGACACAGAACTGTTTTGCATAACAATCTGCTGAAATTTCACACACAGGGAAAAAAAAAATGATGTGGAAAATGTTGGACCGTGAAATGCTGATGCAGAACACTCACTGGCAACGCACCAAAAAAGAAAGTTAACACTGCTGTTTCCATTTTGATTTGCAACCTATGCTGGGATTTGCTGTTGAGTACTTGGAGAGGACTTGTTTTCCTGGCAGTGGGAAGGCAGCTACTAAAAAGCACTAACCGGCATGTGGGCCGACGTTCTGGAGAAAATGAACTAAAATAGAGTTTTTGGATAAAAACACTCAATGTACATGAAATCATAGTTAAACAACAAAACTGGAGTGTTCCAACTCATGTTTCATATCCAAAGTGGTACAATTTAGGAATGAAACCTAAAGAAAGGTATTTGGGGCAGCCCTTCCTGTACACAGGAGTTTACCTTCTGTTAGGGGAACTAAGTATATCCTCACACAGAGCACCCCACAGCCTGTGGGGAAGCCTGGACACAGACCCAAAGCCTCCGGATAAGGACAACAGTGCCCTAGCCATAAGAGTACCACGTAAAGAGCACCCAATACCTCCACATCTGACCGTGCACTCAGGTTTTAGAAGTGGTAAAGGAACTTAATTCCAAGAGCAGCTACACACACAACTCCCCAAGTCTGTTTCTGGGTTTATCTCCAAATAACAGCAGAGCTTCTTCCTCCCACTTGAGAAACACTAAAAACAAACCACGAAAGAATTAACACAAAAACGGTGGAAATTCAGAGACAACTTCACACTGAAGTCATTTCTAGCGCTTAAATCAACAATGCCTATTTCAAAGATACGAGTTTCACGACATTCAGAGAAAACAACCCGTGTCTCTTTTTCTCTGTCTTAACAAAACGATACAGGATTGAAAACCAATTGCTAGCTTTTATGAGAATTACTCAATGGCAAGTCAGCAAATTAGTTAAGGTACAGATGTCTTTAAAATCAATTCCATTACCTTTATGATGGGATAAAAAAGGTTCATTTATCCCTGCAGTCTTGCTGCATGTGTTAGGTAAGCTTTAAAACAACAAAACCCTATGAAGTGTTTTCAATTGAATAGGATATAAAGAAAAGGCCTTTGGCTACGCTGTTTGGTGGGTCATTTGAAAAAAAAAATCATAGTACTTTCTAGAGCATGCATTCACAAATGGAATTAAGATTCTCTCCATCTACTGTGGTAAAGCTTAAAGCATTCACAAACAACTAAATAGATTTATTGCCCATATCTTTTTTTTTTTTTTTTGAAGTGACTGACAAAAGCTGCAATGGCTAACCTTGAGTACAGTCAAACTCTGTATGTTATATATCCCATTCCCCAAAATAAAACACATGGTGGATCTTTTTATTATTATTTTAAAAATTATTAGCTAAAGGGTTTTAATTTTAAACAGTTACTCTCTCAGCTTAAATAGATATTCACTTTTTTATATTTACTAAGTAAAAGCAGTTTTCTCTGCAAGAAAATTAGTCAATGACAAATTAAAAAACAAAAAGAAAACAAAATTATCCAAGAGTATTATCTTTTAAACTGTTTTTTCATCACTTCAGCAACTCCATGACGATGCAGTAACTCTCTATTTGTCAAAATATTCAAATACTGACATACATACAACTAGCATTTATGGAATGACACATTTTCCAGAATTTCAAGGGCAACTGCAGTATGTCTCTATTTCCAAGTGCATACGACTGGTTATATAGCAGAGAACTTGCTAAGATAAGATCAGTTACTTGGAGCTCTTACTATTATATCCTACAGCAAAGCCTCCTTGTAAGTGACTTTCTCTGTGACGCTACATACATTCCTTTTATAGGAAGAAACAACTAAACTTTGTCAAGTTTTGACTATTCTCTCAAAATAAAGATAGCAAAAAATATTTCAAAAAACAGAGAGTCTAAATGTCATTTCAAAAAAAAAAAAAATCTTTCTGATATCAACTCCACAGCATCACAATTTAATGTCTTCCCTCTTAGTCTGATGATACAATGTTTACAAGAAAAAAGCTAAGTTGAATACCACTGATTACTGGGGCTGACAAACCCAGTCATGTTACCTTTTTACACACATGGTAGCGATACCCTAAATAAAGCTCCTAATATTTTGGAGGAGATGGAACAAGATCGATACAGTAAGAGAAGAATCATCAAATTAATCCGTCAGGCTTGGGCAGAAAAACAACAGATTTCACAGACAAATTTTGCACTTCCTACAGAAGCTGAGTTGAGACCCACACACGGGGAATGCCAAAGGCATTCCTTGATTAGGAACAGCAGAAAAATAGAAGACAGAGTAAAGCATCACCGATGGCATTAATAGCTGAGGAAAGACCAGGATTATCTCAAGAAGACCCAGTACCTGAAACTGGTTGAATTTCACGGACAGCATCCAACAAGGTATTCCCCCTTCACCCACATCACCTTGTCTTTCAAAGGCAAGCAAGACGCATAGCAGGTATGAGAATTAGATCTTGCCAAATAAAGGATCTGGGAAAGTCTGCTGACCTTGGCAAACTCAAGTGTCCATGAAACTAAAACAATTATTCGTTTCTTAATACTGAATGCCATTTTGACATCAATTCCACGGTCATTAAATGTCAGAATTCAACCCAGCATCCTAATCAGTCACTAATCAAGTATTTTCACATTTTTAATTCAGATTTTACAGCAAAAAATAGGAGTTAGAAGATGAAAAGTTGAAGAAAGTGAGACATATTTGCCTCATTTCACAGTTCCCACAACAAAGCACAACTCACCATCCAGCTGTATATTCAGAGACATACATCCAGCAAATGTACTGGGGCTTTCCACACATCTCCTATAGCCACACAATTGGAGCGAGAGTCAAAGGCATATGCAGTAATCTAAAAATGCTACAAGCCACTCCATTCTGCTCTTCAGCAGCAATAACACAAGATCCACTTTGAGCAATTTTTCTCTGAGTTTGCCCACAAATACATAAGATCCAACAACTAACACATTCATCTTGATGCACTGGCTCAAACTAGCAACCAAGATTTGAGTCTGAGAACTCAAATTTTGCTATTTTTTCAGCCTAGGTCAAAAGCACCTGCTCAGATGATGTTTTTGAAGGCAGAAACGTGCTTATTGCCATGACAAGTTGGTGCCTAACGAGGCACTGAACAATCAAGAAGCATTAACAAAGGGCATTGAACCAAGAGCTACCCAAAGCTGCTTTTGAAGACAGTATTTTATACCTTGAAGGTGTAAATCTAGAAAGATCTCACCACATGTAGAATACCTGAAGAGACAGAAGAATACTGACATTCTCTAGCTCTTTCAGATTATTGCATATTCCTTCTCTTTTCACCGTGTGACTGCCGATGACAACAGTGGAAAGCTCCAGTTCACCTGCTGTATGCAACCTCCGAACCTCAGAGGCTGAGCCTCTGCTGCTGATGGGAAGTAGTCAATGAATTCCTTGCTCTGCTTCTGGGTGCAGCTTTTGCTTTACCTGTTAAACTGTCTTAATCTCAACCCTGGAATTTTGCCACTTCTACCCTTCCAGTTCTCTCCCCCATCCCAGTGCAGGGGAGTGAGCCGGGAGCTCCGTGGTGCTCAGCTTCCTGCTGGGGCTAAACCACTTGAGTGCCAAGCATAGAGGCTTTAACTCAGGAAACCAGCTCAATTAACTTGCAAGAGGTCAATGTCTGGATGATACTGCATCCTTTTCCCAGGGCTCTATTAGGCATCTCATGGAAGAATGTAATTGGAAATTAACAGTACTAGGAATATAAATTCCCTGTGTTGCACGCAGAAAAATCAGACAGAATAGTAGTGATACAAACTGGAGGTATACCAGCTATAATAAAAAGGCAAGATAAAATCCTATTGCCAGAAATTACAGCTAAACAAACTCAGACTACAAAGGCACAAAAAGTTTAACAGGGAGGCTAAACAAATGTTGGAACTAGCAACTTACAGAATGTACCAAGGACTAAGTTGAAATCTTTATTAGTGAAGAACCTAATTTAAAATTGGACAATTCTTCTGAAATTACCTCTTAATTAAAAATAGGTGTCAATGTAAGAAGCCCTAGACAGATGTGATGATCACAACAGGTTCCTTCTGGCCTTACTGGACAACGTTTTATTTTCTTACAGCAGAACCGTGACAGTAGTAAGAAATACCCCACTTCTAATAAAGCAAACAGTTACATGCTCCGGACACCAAAATAACAGGTGATTTGTTAGTCAAATAGACTCATCTCTGGTATACATACACCTGTTTTGAAAGAGTATCACTGGATCACACAAGGTAAGGCACAGTAATTGCTTTTTGTTTTTGGAAGCCAAGTTATAAAATCCTACTTTGTCTGTAACAGTCTCAGCCTGTTACATTGCAGTTTATTTTTAAAATATAAAGTGCCATTTTGACTAAATCTTAAATCATTATGGCTAATAAAAAAGGAATTCAAAATTACACATAATCCACCTACGCCTTTAGTACGCAAACAGACACAAAGCGTAATATGGCACTGAACAGAAAATGTAGTTTCTGAGCAGGTTTAAAGTCTTGACTTTCTCCCTCACATTCCCAAAACTAAAAGTTGCTTTTGGAATCAGGAATCATATGTCTGATAGCAAAGTTTTAAGAGGCAGAAGTGCTATGCCACCCTCTGAGTTCAGAGTCTGGCACCTAAGAGCCTCTTTTTTTGTGAGATTTTTTTTCTTTGACAGCTCTGAGCTGGGGCTGCAGGCACCCAGGCTGGCGGCCACCAGCAGAGCTGTGGTGCTGTGGTGCCATCTGCTGGGCGCTCCGGTGCTTCTGCTCCTGGCTCTGCTGCACCAAGGCCGTGCCACCAAGTACTAAAATATTTAGGAAAAACTGCTTTTACTCTCCCAGCAGAAGTTTTACTGCATTCAAGAAAGAACTAAGTGCTATGAAGTATCAGATATGGCAAAAAAGAACAGAACTTCAATACTGAACCATACATTATTAGGCTTCGATGATGGTTTGGAACAAAAAGGCAGTAACAATGCTGACTGTAGGTGAAAATAAAAACAGTTTTCACAGAAACTCATACCTGTCCTCCTTCAAACGTCACACAGTAGTATTCAATTTCCAAAACAGCAGCCAGAGCTCATGATATATTATATGTATACGGTAAAACTAAATAAAACTTACAATTAAAGGTGATTTTAAGTATGAAAATTAATTTTTACAGACCATAAGACCTCCACAGGTCCCTTCTAACCTTAACTATTCTGTAATTTGGTGATTTATTTCACACTGAATATCACAACAAGCAGAGACGACCTGTTTGATCAACTGCAGTAATACCCCTAAACTACTAACGCAAAAAAAAAAAAAAAAGTCTTATAAAATAGGGAAATTAACTTAGTACCTCAAAGAGTACATGAACATCTTTGCTCGGATTAGCAACTGAGGACATTTATACTTTTAGAACTTGTAAAAAAAAAGTTTGTTTTGTATTGTGAAGTAAGTGTCACTTACTCTGTGTGGCCCTGAAAGACATTCACAGAATGGATAGAAGGATCTCTGAAATCCCACAGACGGAAAGTTGTATCACGGGATGATGTCACCACAAGACGCTGGGTGGGATGCGTACAACAATGCGTTAGCTCTTGGTCATGCCCTACAAGCACAGATGAGAACATGTAAGGTAATGAAAATAAGACTTTTCATTTCCACATATGCTTGGAATGAAATGCTGGTGATTTTTTTAAACAAGCAGTAAAACAATAATCATCATTGTTCCAAACTTACATTTTACTGTTGCTGTAAAAGTTTAAAACTATACATATAAGCAAAAAAAAAATTACCACTCATTTCACATGATTATTAAGTAGCCACAGATTATTGCTACTTAATATGCCATGAAGACAACAAAAACATCTTGCAAGAACTGAAACGTGGCTACATTCACTTTACAAACAACTGCTTCTTAGGCCGCGTATCACATGCTTGAAACAACACAAATTCATGCTCACAGGACTTACAAGCCACTGCGACACTGAGCAGCAGCGTAAGTCCTGCACACGCTCACACCACACTCCAGCAACACAACTTAAGTATCCCAATGTTTCAATATCTAAAAGTAATCCCACATATAAAAACAAACCACCAATTTTATCTTCATGTGAGTGAAGAAATACCTGTAAGAGAATGGACTAGTTCAGAAGTCTCTACATCGTACAGATTTGCTGTCCTATCCCACGAAGCTGTCACAGCTTGTTTTCCCCCCACAAGCCAGTCGGCTGCTATGACCACTCCTTGATGGCTTTTGAGCGAAGTTAACGGGGCTCTGATAGTGGGACAGTCACTAGAACCATCTCCGTCTCCATCAGGTTCATCCTTATCTGAGAATTCAAATTCATCTTCTCCAGACACTTGCTATAAAATGCAATAGGAAAAAGAATAAAAATAAATGGGAAGGAATGTCTCAAAGTTACATTTTACTGTGTAAATGCATCCAAACCCCCTTTAATGTGAACGTGGGTAGCTTAATTTCCTAGAACCTAGCTTACTCAGGTATCTACTATAAAAATCTTAATTGAAGGGATAAGACAGGTGAGTTAAATGCATTTTTAATAGCTTCTTCATTTTCAAATCTCTCCTGAACTGTTTAGCTCTGAATATCTGTCCACCTTACTGTCTGGCAAATCTTTTCTGTAAATCCTCTCACTCTATTACCCTGAGTTTCATTCCCATGCATGTATCAGGGAACTTTCTTACCTTTAATTTAAAAAAAAAAAAATCAGAATTATTTTTTTAACCTTTGGGAAGACAATCATTTACAGTAATATTTTTATCCATTAGAACTGAAATCCTGACATCAGGATTTGTCTGTTGCTCCTTACATCAGAACTGCATGCTGACACAAATAAAAACTTTTCCGCTAAGGTGAAAGCAACCATCTCTGAACCCTACCTCACTTATGCAAGCCAAACCCACTTCTCCTTCACCATATTCAGATGAGAAAAAGTCACATTTGTACCGATCAACTCAGCTGAATCAAACATTTGCCATTCAGAAATCTACCTACATCTCTCATACAGCCATCTCCTGCCCCTACGCAGCTTTCTGAGAAGCTCACGCTATGAACTACATTTTACATTTGTCTTCACAATTTAGTAAGGGTGACTTGAAGTCAGCACTTGACAGTCTACAGTAAATGTTGCTCCCAGGCTTTTATTCAGTCAGAAAATGTCAGTTAGTATGACGATAATGGCAAAGGTCAAAGAGAAATCAGATTTAGATATACAATTAAATAAATGCCAAAAATACAAACTTTTACCATCAGTTCTCAATTCACAGCAATACAGCTAATGCAGATACCTCGGTAAGGTAAGGTACAAGAACTTCACTAGTTTAACTTAACTTCATTATTACTTATGATTGCACTAGTTACAAAAACATACTTGCCACCTCATTTACTTATATGTTTATCACCTTCAAAAAAAAAGTCAAAGTACTTGCAGTTTCATAGTCTATTCTGCACTTCTATTCTGATCTTCAAAAACACAAATCTTTTTTTAAAGATGCTGAAATATATCCGTTCAACTAAAACCTTAAACCCCGCCTTTTCCAATCCTGAAATCATGCAATTTTTAAATTATGTATAAATTTAATGTTCACAACACCCATATCTGATGAAATCGCTTTGCAATTAGTTGAGTTGCACTAAGTTGATTGCTTACGCTGCAGTCTGCAGTTGGCTGAGGTGCAGGCAACTGTACTATGTATCTCCAGATGTGAGCTGTCTGGTCTCCAGATGCTGCAGAGGGAAGAAGAAAGCACATAGAAATGGACGGGAAGGAGAGAGGGAGAGACTGACTAAATACGAGTATTTCCATTAAAAAATAAAACAAGCTTTAATGTTACATATTTGGCAATAACGTCTGTGTGGCATCTTTTTTTTAACAGACACCACTGTAACTTTTTTGGTAAGCAAGTTTCAATGAAATGGCCCCTGGCTTCAATACAGATATGAATATAATTAATCACGCAAAATGTAAGTATCTACCAAATTCATTCTTCTTACAGAGAAATATCTATTAAATACTACAAATCAGAACACTACTATCACTGCTGTTCTAGTATGTTACATTTGAAGAAGTTATTTAATACATCAGCAAGAGCCATCTTTCATTTGCTATTTACCAAAATGCTAGGGTTCCTCTTCATTCAGTGACTTCTTCTATTACATGTTTCGAGCACATTTTTAATGAGAAAACCAAAACAGCAAGAGTGAAGCTATTCTGCCTCTGCCTTAAACAACTCAGCTTAACTAGCAGCAGTTCACAGCTCAGCAGGTATCGTTTGATTTTAGATCTAACCTGTTTTTCCAAAAAACTTATCCATTACTAAACAAGATTCTCTTTGTTATGGACAAAACAAACATGCTTCTAATTCTCAGGGGGTACAGTGTTGAGTGCGCTACATTGAGAAGAAAAACAGGCTGTTATGTGCGTGCACAGACTTGGAATGCAATATGTACGTGAAAACATTTGGAGAAATTTCTTTGTAATAGACCAAGTAAGACAGGTAAAATAAAGTTCATCAGCCTTACATGCTTTTGGGTGTCAGTATTCTGGATGACGAAGGGGGGTGTTTTTCTCACTTGTTCCTCCCACCTTTTTTTTTTTTTTCATTTAAAGTAGCCAGGTCAATCAAGTGACAGATTTTCAATGGAAACATTTTGCAGAAACGCCTCTCAGAAAAACAGAAGTCTCACTATGGCTAGCTTTTTGCTTTGTATTTCGTTTTTGGTTTATTTGTTTTTATAAGTCAGTTTACATAACAATATTATTTATGGTACTGCAACACTAACTACAGTTAGCATATGAAAACAGGAAAATCCAATTAGCCGAACTTAAATCACCATTAGCCTAGCTAGAAATCATACCTACCTTCTTTTAAGGTAGCCACTGCTGAAGCAGAAAGCAGCAGCATTTTAATTTCTAACCTCAATAGTAATTATCTTCATTTTACAGTGAGTTACCCAAAAGCCAAAAATCGAATCCAGATCTCTTTCATCCCAAGGGTAGTACCCTAATTGCTTGACCATACGAAACACAGCACGAACCACATTAAACAATTTTCAAACCCAAAGCTTAATGACAATATTGTCAGTCCTGAAAACATCGTTACACTACCATCCATATTTTCTTTTTTTTTTTTTTTTTTTTTTTTTTCCTGCACATTCAGTATCAACCTTTTCATTCACTTCTGGAAATATAATGCAATCCCAAAGGGGTTAAGATGTATCATTCCAAAGGTCTGTTTTGGAGCAGGTAAGCACAAATGACAGTATGATACGATAAACAGACAGAAAGATCTAACTGATTTCTTACACATTCAAATATCAAGATTATTCTATCAGCAATGATACTGACAGAGTGGTGAGAGGGGAAGACAGTAGCAAATGATGAAGTTATTTTTCCAGCACGATTAAAATACTCAGCAGATGAAAACAATGTACATACCTGTAAGAGCCACTTGCTCAGTTGGATGAAACTTTATGGAATTCACTGTGTAAAACAAAGTAAAGCTTTAAGCTAGCATACTAAAAGAATTACTGCACAATGCTTTATCATAAAAAAGTACTGAGACATCAAAACTCTTCAGTTTTAAATAACTTCTTGTCAGATAGCAATCTCTTAGGTGAGAGAAACCACAATGATATTTGAGTACATAAACCTATGCACAGTATCAAAGAAAGCTGTTATTGTCAATTACAGATACCACAGTACACATTTTCTAGCAAGTTATTTCCTAAAAAGTTACTTCCTAAATCTAGTGCAAGTGTTTCTTGTTAAAAAGTACAAACTATATTCATGTAATCATGTGCAAGCTGGCTAGAGATAAATTCACTTTGGGGAACGTTAGAGCAGTAAGTATTCATAATTATTTATAACATAATGAAAACTTCCTATGTAGGACCATCAGCTTCCTGATTATTGCTACAGATTACTGGAACAAATGCCTAAAGACCCAATGGAAATAACATAAATTAGACTTCAGTCCTGCAAAACTACATGTAATTGAAGCGTGATGGTATTAAAATACAGTCCTGCAAGAATTCTATCAGCCTCCAAAGCTGTTCTTAATTCAATGCATACGACTCAATTGCTTTACATTACTAAGCACTTCCATTTTCAAAATCTGTAAGCTTCTGTTCAATAGTTCTTCAAGAAAGAACTAAATCATTTCTAACATACAAGGAAAAGAGATGCACGTGATCTCAAGAGAGTGCTAGAATTTAGCAGTAAGTCGAAAAGGTTACTCATTATTCACACTGAACTACCTCAAATCTACTAACTGCTGCAATCCACTATCTTCGCTCCATTTTCAATCAACTGTCAAACATAAACAAGTAAACAAAGTTTAACTAAATGCAAGCTATACTAACTGAAATTTAACTGTAATTATTTTAAAACTTAGTTTACAAACTGTTTAAATATAGCTTGGAGTCTTTCATTATTTTAATGATTACCCAAAAGGCAACTTAAGAACAAACTAACAAAAAAAATCATCACCTCAGCACAGGAGTTGGGTACATGCTAACCAAGTTTATGGATGACGCTAAATTAGGAGAAAATGCTGATTCCCTTGAGGGTAGAAAGGCCTTACAAAGGTATCTTGATAGATGTGAGTGCTGGGCAATCATCAATCGTATGAAATTTAACAACAACAAATGCCAGATGCTGCATCTGGGACAGTGTAATCCTGGATGCACATGCAGGCTGGGGGACAAGAGGCTGGCATGCAACCCTGCAGATCTGGAGGGTTCTGGTTGATGGTAGGATCAGTATGAGCCAAAGATGTGCCCTGGTGCCAAAAGGGCACCAATCGTACCCTCACCACACTGCAAGCAACCTGAGAGACCTGCATGAATTAAGTGTTACCGGTTGTCTCTACACATCTTTCTATAGGGCGTTAGAATCCTTATGCTACAGGAGCTACAAGTCGTAGCAGAAGAAAAAGTAGAACTCCTGGCTGAAAGCAGCTGACCTTACTGCACAGAACTTAATTCTATTTGTGTCCTTGCCACAAAGTTCACATGATGTGCCAGCCGCATTACCTAACCACTCAGACCAGGTTAATAATGGTGTTCCTCGTTTTCTGGCTGCGTGACTCAATGCTCCATATGAGATATGAGAGCTCAACTCTCATCAGCAAGTTAAAGCTATGGAAAACATCACCACCTTTGGTCTATAAAACCCAATATTCTTACCCATTATGAGGTAGAAGAGAGCTAAACAGGTGCTTTGTTGTCAAACTGAACTCCAAAAATGAAGATCAACATCAAAACACTGCACTGCATCTTTCCACCCAAGGAGCAGTACAAAAACACTAAGGTCGCATTTCTGAATCATTCATACTAGTGTAGAGGAAGACAAATAGGAAATTAACTGTCTTCAAAATAAGATTTTAATACCATGCAATAAATTATATATCGAATCACATATTGAACAAGAAGTGAAGATCAATGGTCACCCAGCACCTGTATCTTGCATCCCAAATAAAACACAGCTCCTACAAAATAACCAATTTCTGATTACGTAAGCTTCTCTTTGTTCTGCATACACATGAAGGCCTTAATGAATTCTGACATTTAACTTCTAAGTGTTGTAACTGCGTCTGTTAAATTTCTTTATATGGAGTTGTTTATCCATTCAGCATTTGCAGAACTGTCTTAATATTCCTCTCTAAAAAAGAATCACATTAGGAAACCTTCACAGTATGAAGACTAATGGAAATTTATAGTTAACTTGCTAGCGCTGTTGGCAAACCTGACAGTAAAACCACAATAAACACTTTTGCAGTTGTCCAAAACACACTTCTCCCTCCGAAACGCATTCTGCTTCCAGTTTACACAACACGCCCTTATCTTACCTGATCCAACGTGTCCCGCATACTTGACAAGGGACTTCCCTGTTTCTATGCTCCAGAGCAAAGCAGTATGATCTACAAGATTCAAAAACAGCTGTAAATATTGTTACAAGTGTATACTTTTAACTCTGATTCAACAAATTAGTTATCTTGGCTGTACAGCACACCATACAAAATGGACTTCAAATCCAGGTAATGCCAACTCCCCTTGGCCATTAGCTTACACATGAAATAGAAAAGCTTCCAATCATTGCAACTTAGTGCAACTCTCAAAACAAGTAAAAGGAATTACCCCAATCAGATTAATCTGCAGTAGGTATCAAAAGGCAAATTCTACTTGTGGTATTTTTCCTAACTTGAAAACTTGATTTTTGGATCACAATAGGTACCTTGAATAAGTCAGTGACCCACACGGAAGTAAACTGACACACACTTTAGAAAGATCAATAAGGATGCCTGAATTTTCTGAAGGTTAAATGCATTTCAAGGAAAATCCAACTTAAGGATTTTTGAGATACTGAATTTCTTTATATTGACTTTTTCAGAGCTGTGCTCATTGGCAGAGTGAAGCATTCAGGAATGCTTTTGATCTACATTTGCTATTGTTTAGAGAACACACCACAATTTTCTGAAGATTCGAGCAACACGAAACATTACCAGCAGATGCAGTTCCCAAAACCACGGGCTGAGTTTTTGCGACGCTGACATCCCAAATACCGTCCCTGTGGCCAACGTATTCCTTTACCAGTTGACAGATTGCCCTTGATGTTGTAGTTTTAAAACTGGAGACGATCTGAAATAGCAGAAAGACCAAAATCTTTTTTTTTCCACACTAACACAAGATTAAGTAATTATTTCACCAATAGATAGCATTTTGTTCATACCAATTCTTTAGTTTTCAACAGTTCACTGTTGTCAAGAATTTGACACTTCGTGGCAGGAAAGTGAGTTTGGATGCAAACGCACCACATCATTTCTTATAACATGTCCCTTTTTGCAGAAGGCTAAACAACTTTGTACTGCACTAATACAACCTCTTGGAAGTAAAATACTATACAAATGCAGTGCACGCTTCACATTCAGTGTGGGTAAAAGACTGCCAACACCAACAACACACCTTCCTATTCCCTGATGATTCCAATTGCTTAACAATTCCAATTGTCTATTCCCAAACAATTATAACTGACGGCTTAAAGACAGTGCAATCTTTGATAAAATCTACTATTAAATAATTCTAATAAAAACCAGAAACATTCATTTTTTTCACCTTTTTTTTTTTTTCAAAGCTGCAAAAAGCTAATCAAATCAAGCTTTAATCTGAGAGCATCTGACAGTTTATTTGTGCAGTAAAGTATTTTTCAAGATATGTCAAACCCACCTAAGCATCTGCTAAATACATTCTCTCCATGTTGTTAAGGGAAAACAGAGAAGACTCCAAATTAGTATGTGCATAAATTATAATAAATCAAAGGAAGAAAAAAATCTAGCAAAAATGTGAAAACTACAAGACAAAGACTACAAACTACAAGAAAATAAAAGCCACTTAGTATCTATAGAGAAGTAACCCACTTGCAGCAATTTTGTACTTTCAGGTGACAGGGGACTGTAATACTTTTAAAGAAAAAAAAAGTTTGTCTCACTGTAACACTTTCAGATACAACTGAAAACAAGAGTGGTGAAAGATTACTTTGGTAAGAGCAAAGTCTCATTTAAAATAACCCTCTTATTATCCCACAAATCTTTTATCCTGAATGCAGTTAGGGGAAAGTATCTGACCAGCTGATTCAAAACCTTTAAATGCTTCAACACAAATGACATTAAGACATCTACAACGTAGCAGAAGTTAGAAAATTAAGTCTACATTTCAGATACAGTAAACCAAAATCTCCTTAGCTTGTGGCAGCAAAAAAGAAGTTCTGAAGCATATCACTAAAGCAAATTACTTCTTAAAGATGTTCTTGAAGGGCATCTTCAAGACTTAAAACTAGGGTACATTCCAAATCCTGAGCATGTCAACTTTCCAGTGGCAAAATGATAATGCCCTACATGAATTCCAAAGTAACCCTTAGTAATTATTTCTGTTTCATGGCAGCAGAAGTCATGGTTATTAAGGTTGCATTGAAAAGAGAATGGGTTAATGGTGAAGTTATTAGTTCAGCCATACTACAAAGTTTTCTAGGTGATGAACACAACCCTAAGGGTGCAGCCTTAACACTGAATATAGTCCTTGAACTAAACAGACTCAATCTATGAGAAACAGAACAGCAGAATTAAGTAAGGAACTAAGTAACAGTTAAGGACTTATACAGCACTCAGCCCCAGTTACAAACTTGAAGTTTTTCAGCTCTCAGTCCCACGCTCAAACTACTTTTACACTCTGTTTTTCTAATTTTCAGTCGAATCCTCATGCAAAAGTTGTATGGGAAATCTAACTCCTATTCATCAACAAGCACAGAGGTTTCCAAAACTGCTGGGCAATACTTTCACTAATTATTTAATAGAAAGGTCATAATACTCCTTCTGGAGTGTCAGCAGTTTTGAATGAGCACATTGGATAAAAGCTCAAGAACATTACATGTTTATAGATAGATACAGATATTTATTTATTGACTTTCTCTACACACAAAATCTTTTAAAATATGTATACACACACACACACACACATGTCTACACTACTCTTTTGTTGTCTCTCACTTGACATACCAGCAATTGGGATCAACTGGATCTTCCCTGGGTTACTTCCTGGTTCCTTACACATTCACAAACATTTTCCCAGGAAATTTCAATACCACACAACTTGATAGACACCTCTGCACTACAGAAATTTTTAAAATTTTTTAGCAGACCTCAGATTATCATATGCAAGTGCAAATAACTGGGCAATATCTTGACTATGTTCCAGTTTGTCCTATTCGTTAAATCGATACAGTTTCCTGTAATTCCTACAGTACAGCCATCTGCTAGTAAGAAAGCAATTGTTTGCACATAGTGTCAAAACACTGTTTAAAGATGTCTCTGAAATGGACAGGATACATTAGAAGTAAGAATGAAAACTTGGCCAAGTCAGTATCAGCAACACTGCACTGTGACTGACTAATGGAATTTACTGTCAAAGAACATCAAGCGGTGAGGTTAAACACTACCTCTACCAAAAAGTTTTATTCCCTCCAACTGCTCAATGGACAGGTGAAGTAGTTCCTTCCTTTAAGAGTCCTTTTCCTGGTGCAAAATAATCAGAGATCCTGGAAGATAGTTCATGACGAAGCAAGTTATGCAATTTCAGTTTATTTTAGGATTCTGCATAAACTGTTAATGTGCTCCTGACATCTTGTAGTCTGTTACTGCTGGGGCTTGTTAACATCAGCAATAAAGCTGACATCAATGCATGAATTTCATGTAGTTAATTCTTGCATTTGCAAAACATTTAACATCTTGCCCATCAAAATACACAAAAATGACTTTTAGAGTACCAAGCACTAAATCTACTCTCTCTTCATGATTTGAGCACCAGTGGGTTACCCCAGGTGCCAAAAGTATCCTCATTCTCTGAGTTTTGCCAACTTGAACGTTCTCACCTCTCCTCTTTACATCCCAGTAAGTTCAGATTTAAAGTTGCAGAAAGAAATATGCCACCACATTCAAACATGTTAGTTATCAACTGATATAATCAATACAATGCTTATCGTAAATTAAATTCTTGTTTCACTACTCAGGACAACTTCATCGTGCATGCATATCAGAACACCGAGAAACAAAGCAGGAACTCAGGATTCTCCCAGTTTCCCACGCTGAAGTTATGAGGTTCACCTGTCTTGCCCAGGAAAGAATGAGCACTACGTTGCTAGCAAGTAAAAGAAGGCAAGCATCTAACACCAGCCTTAAAAAAAAAAAAAAAAAAAAAAAGGAGAAAGAGTTGATAAGTCCATAGTAGTGTACTATTAATACTATGTTGTCCCTATGTAAGTGGCATCATTAAAGGATTTATAAGTCATTAGCTATTAAAAGAAAAAACAAAGTAATATCTCTCTTCATTGGATTGGTAAGAATAAAACAAAGTTTATGAAACAAGAGAAAAAAAAGGAGACCAAATAAAACAAGAACTTAGATGTATTTCACCACACTGTTCTTATTCTCTCACTTTCAAACTACTTAACAGATTGTACTTCCAAGACACCTGCAGTCGTTCTATTGCCTGCAACAAAAGTCTCCACAGAGCTTCTCATAATTAGGTGCACAATCAGATCTCACTGTTTTTTCCTCCAAGACATCACATTTTATTTACTCTTAATGTATCACAAAATTACCCTGAGACAGGGCAGAAAGAGCAGCAGGTAAAACTGAAAAATGTGAAAGAAAAACAAAAGTACCAAACAGACGTAGCTTTACAAAAAGAAAACCATCAGAAAGGGTAATTGTGCTAAGAGACCCGACAAAAAGATAGCTAGCTACTAATTTGCAAGGCTTGTGACATAAAAACAAATGAGCTCATAGTTAAAAAACTAAACCTACACTACAATGCCTATTCATATCTTAGGTTCCAATTTCAACTGCAATATCCAAATCTATATTCAAAAAAAAGTCATCTAATTTCTGTTCCCTTCATCAGAACTTTAGGTATCTTTACAAAAGAGCAATCTCACACAAACATACACACACATGCACATTCTCTCCCCTCCAACTCTTTAAAAATGTGAACAGTGACTGTAAAAAGGTGGTGGTAGCGTGGCTGAAGCAATGAGTAATTGATGAATCCAAGATTAAGATACTGCTCCTCATTAGGCAGGTTCACATAAAGCACAGCACTACTCAGCTTAAAGAAACCATAATTTATGACTTCAGGACAGCCATGTTAGTCTCATGAGTACACAGTGATGAGTAGAGGTTTAATTGGTCTCATACCTTGCTAGTAGATGCCTTGTAAGTTGTCTTTAATTTCTGAGAAAGCTGACTGGTACTATGACTGGCTGTTGAGACAAATAAATTTAAAGGAAGATATTTCAAATACAGCATTAGCTTATTTGTGATAGGTAACTGGCATTAATTCCCTTTAATAAATTCTAAGTTTAGGCCAGCCAAGTACAAAAAAGTACATTCAAAAAGGGTATATAGAATTCTTTGTGGTTCTCTTACCTTTTGTTTTCAGTTGTCCTTTGCTCAGCTCAGCTCCATCAATTGTCTGCCCTTCAGCTGCTAAACGCTCATTAAGTGTATCAATCTCTCTACGTACTGATGAGAGCAAAAAATCGCATTAATACAAAAAACCTAAGTATCATTAACAATATCATTAACATACTTTTTAAGAATTGTTATATAACATGTGCACTAAGCACATGCATTTTGCACTAAGGACAGGAAAAATAGATTAACTGATTCTATAGAAGCAGTTCTCACCAAGACATAAACCAAGGCTCATGCTGAATGTTCCAGAGACCAACCTTGACCCAGATTCCAAGGAAAGCATTACTGGCTTCTAATCACTGTTGGTTTTACTATTAAACGTGACTAAAGATTAATATAGCAATTTCTGTGAAATAAATGACCCACCTTTACTGACTTAAATCCAAGAGAAGGCAGAAAACTTACATCATCATAAATATTTTAGCCACACAATTAATGTGTCATTTCTTGGCAAAGATTTTACTCATCATGAAATAGTATTTTTCCCTCAATGATTGTCTACTTCTGATTTCAGAAAAAAAAGTAAAGCAAAAATGCATTTTACACTCTGAAATACAGTAAAAGTGCTGAAGAATGACATTTACATTTGCATTTAAATGTTTCAGAAACATAACTACAAGCAAAATGTTTTTGCATGTTACAAAAACCATGTATTTGCAAGAAGAACATGCTTTTCTGTCGATTATTGATGACTCTTGCTAATACCATTTAAACACCAGAGTGATGGATGGCATAGCTAAAACAGATGAGGTACTTGGAAGTGATTTCCAGTTGCTGGGCTGGTTTAAAGTTCCCCAGTTTCATTTTATAAAGAGGAAGATGGGTAAGTTTTTCCTCAAATCCTGGGCTGATATTGTTCAAGCATCTTCCATAGGTGAAACTTGATTGAGAGGGTTTAGCCAAGCAGTTTTTAACTGTTCTTAAGTCAAGGTCTGTCTTTTCCACAAATTCTTAGGACTACTATTTTTAAAACAAATAAATAAATCACTCATTCCCAGACTTTGGAATAAAGCTTTCAGATCTGGGATAACGTAATCCATCAGGACAGTGTTTTCTGACATTTCTGAGAAATTCACAGAAGTCTGTCATAAGCACTAGAAGTCAGTTTGCAACTGTAAATCAAATCCAAGTGCATGAAATGAACAAAGCAAGGTTCTCTTTCCTGCACTCCTAGTCACATGCACCTAAACTTATTAAACACAGAGTGAAAGAGAAGTACACAAAGAGACAAGCTTGTAGCAACAGATGACTGAAACAGACAAGTCAGACAGACTAAAAGAAATGGCTGGAAGAATCAAGACTGCAGCCTAGAAGGAATGAGAAAAGGAAGAAACTAGAAATTAGGTTTAATAAGGAAAAGTGAATGTATGAAAAGCCAGGAAAGAAAAACTGAGATTCTCTACATAAAATAACTAGGAATTAGACCATAATTCTACATAAAGTAACTAGGAATTAGACCATGAGCTACAATAACAGACTCAGCATCAGAAGATAAAAATTTGGAAGTTGTCAGGGAGGCAGAGAGAGAGATCACAAATGCCAGGAGCAAAATATAACCACCAGGTGAATAAGAAAGATGCAGAAGTCACAGAAATGGGACGGAAGGAAAATAACCATGTGCTGGAGGGCACAGCCAAATTCACCGTTTGTTTTCTGACAAACATCTGTGAATTTCTGTAAAATTTGTGAGGAGAAGGGGGACACACAATACTTTTCTTACTTCCAGACAACTTCACAGCAGGAGGCTAAGAACTGAAGTGTACAAGCTGTCACTACTGCTAGAAGTGTTGCTGACGGCCTTTAACCACCCCTATCTCCGGTTTTTAAAATAGGAAAAAGGCAGCACATGTTCCAAAAGCATGCAAAAATGTTTTTGTAACATGAGTGTTTGGTTTAACTGTGATAACAGATTAGGTTTGGAAAAAAGTTTGACTTGGAGCCAAGACAGACAGATTCTGCAATTCAGAAGCCAAACCATACAACACAGCTTCTAGTACCCAACGAGGAAAATTTAGCAAATTTAGCAGGGGCTTCACAATATGGTTGCTTGTATTACTTACTTTGGATCCCCTTACATCACTTTAGATCATTTATATTACAATACAGTGATTACATTTTTTCCAGATCACACCTGGGATTTTTAACTGAGCGCTCAACTTCAAAATTCGTAAGCAGCTGCAGATGCTGGTTATGCAACGCATGAAGTAGTTTGATCCAGAAACACTACATTTTATACTGTTGTGGTAAGGGTTTTTTTGTTTTAAAGACAATTTCTGACTAAAATTACATCATTAAAACAAAGCCTGTAAACATATATTGCAGTCCCAGTCTCAAAACGTCAATGGCTGCACAGAGTTACTGCCAGATTAAAATGGTATAAAACTGAACGTACAGCGACAAGGAGACAGCCACTTCCCTTTCTTTGCCATGAGCCACGGAGGGTATCACACGTTAGTTCTCACTATTTGCATCAAAGAGCTAAAAAAGTTATTTTTTCTGAAAGGCAACAGACTCTGTCTTTCACTACAAGTTCACTACAAAACAGTTCTTGAATTCCTCACCAAAAAAAATATATTAAATTACAGTATCCAGTGTAAGCTCTTTCAGCTAGAGCTCCTATATCCTAAGTCCAAACAGTTCTTAAGTTGCTGAAAGAAAGATATACTCACATTCCAAATTTTCAATATACAGGTTTTCAAACTCCCGCTCTATTTGTCCAAAAAGTTCAAGGAGTGTGTTCCGAACAGAAGATGGTAGCTTAGAATCCTAGGAGGCAAAACACCAGGTTTTATATTTTTATTTAGATATTATCTATGTAATAATAATAATAATAATATATGCATACACAGAAAATTTTACTCTGAGCTGCAGTTGCCTTTCAATCTGATGCCAATTTTTAAGTTTTCTACCTCCTGGCAAAGAGGGAAATTAAAGCTTCATCTAGCACAGAACACAAAACAAAAAGCTTTGAACATTTCTGTGCAAATAATTCATTTTACATATGCTTTCTCTTTCAAGGGACAAAATTCAAGTGACCAGATTTTTTTTGTTGTTTTTACTAGAGAACAATTATAAAAATAAAACACAATAAAGGGGAAAGAAGGGGGAAAAAATATAATGTCAAGATGCTTCTAGTTCAGGAAGAAAAATACCTCTGATTGACAAAGTAATTTACAAGTTGGCTATGCACTAGCTTAAGAAAGTGCTTTGTGATGACACCTTACTACCAGACCTTAAGACAATCTAAGCTTTTAAACAGTTACCTATTTTGTCACTAAGTGTGAAAGAAACAGCAATGTCTAATCCTTCCCTCCCCCCATATTATTCGAGAATCTCCTCCTTGCAGAAAATATTTTTAGATAAGCTTACAAAGAAGGGTTGACTTTTTTCAGTATAATCAACATCGCAGTTCTGAGGCATAAAAACAAGTACACGATAAAAGCACTAACACAGGACTTAGAGGGCCCAACTTCAGTAAGCAGTTCAACCACAAGTTTCTGAAGGCAAACTACTTAAATTTTATTCACCTGCCTCTGAAATACCACATTGTCTCTGAAGAAACCCATACCGTACCACCACCGAGTACTGACTTCTGTTGGGATTCAAGGTTCCCACTCTATCAATTACTGAAGACCTTTGAGAAGACAGCGAGTGCAGGAAAAGGCAACTGACTGCAGAACGCTGATAAACTTGAGAGACAGTACTAACAAACGTTATAAAATTTAAAGCACGGTATGCTACTAAAAAGGGGTACATTAGAAAGGAAAAAATACTGTCATAAGGAGATAACTGTAGTAAATTAATCCACTAGCTGGCCTAATGTACAAACATGGATCGAAGGCTTGTACACCATGCAAATAAATTATACTAAAACTGTTCTTTTCTGCTGCTGCTGATAGACCACAATATGAAGTTGACTTAATGCAGTTATCATTTACCTACTTAGCCAGTTGTTTTAAGAAGAGTTTCCACTTAGTGAGCCCTACCCTAAGGCTGAAAAAGCTCAACTATTCCTTTGTAGCATATCTAACCTGTCATCTTGGAGTTCATCTAGCAAAAATAAAGGGAATGTGCCTATCAGCAACTTTAAAAAAAAGTAAAAGTATGTACCTTCAAAGTCTTGAAACCATCGGCTCTGAACAAAAAAAGAAATTGAGTCAGCTCCTGCCACAGCACAAACCACCGCTATTTGAGGTCTTGGAAGTACAGGAAAACCATTACTGAGTGGAACATTAATACAGAAAACCACCCAAATTAGAATGAACTTCATTATTTCGATGCAAGTTTAAGAATGATTATAGCTTGTTCTGTTCTTACGTGTTCCAGCAAACCCAAACCAAAAGAAATTGTTTCCATTCCTATAAACTGACTGAAATAGGAACAAGCGTGTGCACACTAGCCATTAGAGGGCAGCATGCATCTTCGATCAAGTCAGCATCTAAGCAACCAGAATTTAGCCTTATCATTCTGGTTCATACATTGAGGATGACTGGCTTATGAAAAACAAAAAAAGCCTATCATGATTCTCATTTTGTATTAACTAATAGGTTGTCTCTGGGCATCAGGCTTAAAGAGGAGAGCAGGAGAAACCACCAACAGCCACAAGACAGAGCACACCCGCTTTGTGCACAGCTCTGTCTTACACCTGTTTCATGGCTACTTTCAACTGGGAGAAGCGGGCACAGTGCTGAAAGAAGTGGTCCTACACTCCTCATGCCTTCCCAGTTACTTGGTTCTCCATCGTCATCTTCCCCCGGAGAGGGTACTTCTCTTCACCCATTCACAAAGAACCAGAATATAAACAGATCCAGATTAAAACCAGCCTGGGATAAAATTGATTACACAAGAATGCTACACAAATTAAACACTATCAAGTGAAATACTGAAATTCAAAGAATTATTTCTGATTCAACTACCCACTAATTCCATACAGCAAGGTTATAAAAGATACTAAGCTAGCCTACTAAAACTTTAGAAACAGGGAAGGAAAAGTAGGGAAAGTTTTAATTCTACTTCTCAGAGCCTGACAGCATTAGAAAATCTAAACCTGTCCTAAAGTAACCAACACAGTAAAATGCATCCACTTCCTTTACTAGCTTTAAAGTTGGCATTGCTTAAATAAGCTTATTAAAATACCACATAAAAAGTATTTTTGCAGATAAGCAGACAGCATATCTAGATTTCATATGGCTTGCAGCTCTGCTGTGAAGTACCTCCACACTCTCTACACATTAGAGCTGGCCACTGGCTGTTCAAGGTTAAAGGTCAACAGAATTAACTAAGACATAAAACATTTAAAACATCTACATATTACAGTGCAATACACCTGTGGAGTCTGATAAGAAATACTAAAATAAGTTAATGTGTGGGGTTTTTTTTACTACACAGAAGTGACTTGATCTCCCAGCTGCCCTTCCCTCCTGAAGTAAGGCTGCAACAGCCCAAACACATGAGCAGTTTTCTGTCTGAGGAAGTATTTCCATCCAACTTCCAGATGACAAGCATCAACAACTTAGGCTCTGTCAGTTCTCAGAAAACTAACAGTGTAATTAATTGAATAATAGATTCAGCACAGAAGCCTGTCACGCCACAGAAAACAAGCTGTTCACTTCAGAGTATCTGCAGACAGACCAGAAGATAAAGCGAGGTTTCTCATAGGCAAATGCCATTACTATTTCAAACCAACTCTCTGATAAACATCAAGTTTTGCATCATCTTTGCCAGGCCCGCACATTCAACTTGAAAACAGATAGTTTTCAAACTGCTACTTGCTTATCTTTGCCAGCACTGCTACAAGCACTTCTTACAGGGGTCTTACTTACAGTTAATTTCAATATTTAAGGCGAAGCATTCCAAGCATCCACTATACAGACTGACACAATTTTAAAAGTTACAGAAGTTCGTGGTGGTTGTTCTTTCCCTTAAATTAACTGCACAGAAAATCCCACCTGTATCTGAGCCAAGTTCAAAATAAAAACACACCACAAACAAAAATCTAAGTTACCTCAGATCTGTCAAGTGAGCATTATTTATTTACTTTATGGAAAGGAATGCAGAAGAGTCTTCTCGCTAATACCTTCCCTATCAGAGTTGTAATAACAAGTATTTCCGTTTATCATACTCTTAAGTTACTTCTATTCCAATTTCAAACTTATGAAATCAAGAACCAGTCTTCACCTTAAAGGCATGGGGAGATGGCAGCAGGATGTGCAGCAATCTGAACAGGCTGTTTCTTTGTATTTGTTGACGGTTTCGTCATTCATGTAAGACTATGTAAAAGCTAATAAAAAGCTTCCCAGGTCTGAAAACAACCTGAAACACTCAACATCTGCGTCAATGGTTTTCAAAGACAGCACTTGAAAGCAAACATGTCTGTTGTTTCTCCAACTTCACTGGATGCATTTTGTCACTTACGTTCACTTAGCTTCTTCACATAGGAAACACTCTTCATTAAAGACAAAAAAAAAAGCTAAGGAAGTTACCCAAGCAGTAGCGCCTTACCTGCCCTTCCAGCATGTCTCTCTGCAGCGCGGCCCGTTCTTGCTCGGAACTGTTGGTTCTTCGGATGGAAAGGCTGTGCGATTTACGTTTCTGCTTTGCTTGGCGAGCAGATGCACAACTTCCACTTTCTATTGGCATTACTTCAAAAAAACAGCTTCACAGGGGCTCCTATGATAAACTAAGGACAAGCATTAAATGTCACAATTTGCTTTCCCAAACTCATTGGAGGTTTGGGGTTTTTTCCTCAAAATAAAATTCTACTAAATTTTGGAGTTCTTTGGGCTGCCATTAAAATTGAGAGATCCTATTTCTTCTAAGTTCAAAATCATATGTATAAATGCAAATAAAGAATGGAATCGTGTCCGCATTACTGTTTCATTAGCTTGCAAACCTCCACAAAAGGTTTTCCACTACCTTGCTCATTTTGGTGAATACCAGCAGCAATAGCCCCAAAATGCTTCCAGGAAGCAATTATTATGCATACTATCGTTCACTGAAATGCATGCAAAAATTAAAACCCAGCTGGAAAATGAAAGCAAAGAGACATGATAATTTAAGGACACTGTCAGGTTAAAAACATATAATGCAACTTTAAGCACCAACATATGAATTTAAAGACATGTGCTTGTTTACATATAGCAGAATATAATTTTAATGACATTCTGAAAACTACTTTCCACCATTTTTTGACAACTCATGATTTCTTACTTTCTTAGATAGTAAAATGCACTTGCCTTAACGTGACCACTGAAAGTGGGCCTGACTTTCCAAGTCGTTGCTGTTAATTTTCAAACTTGGACAACTTTTTAAAGGCAATTATGCGTCCTGATATCCTTAAAAAACCTGACAGTATCACCAAATAGCATTACCATGCATAATCTACTGCTTTCCCCTGTGTAAGAAAAATCAAATCATATTTGATTTCTTGCATAAATATATGGAGAATATGTTCTTTACCATCAATTTTTTATTATTTTTAATCAAACATTTAATTTCTGTTTTTTTTTTTTTAATTATTAAACCTGATATTTAACACTAATTATTTTAGCTTCATGGGGTACCAGCTGTTACACATTTTGAATGTTTCAGGATTTGTTATTCAAAATTTGTTGATCATGAACATTGAGAACAAAATAAAAATTCATTCTCCAGCATAAAAGATTTCTGAAACAATTACAACTTAAAATAGCTGCAACAGTCTGCAGAGAAATAGGAGAGCAGAGTTGGCAAAGCTAACAAGGCAACTGAGCTTCCTTTCAGACAAGATGATCAAAGAAAAAATTAAAGCAAACCCAGGGCCACTTCCAATTTAAGATCCGCCAACACACTAGATCTCAAGCTAGGAATGAGCACCATAGCTACGAACAAGATGAGGCATTAACCACTTTGGTGTTTTGGACATGGTATTTCCAACTTTTTAACATTTCATAAAGCCAAGGAAAAGCAGAGCTTACTAAAAACACAGTGTCCCACGAATAAAAACAGCTTTGAATTTGCCTTGTTTTTTATACATCTATTTATTATCTTCACTTTGTGGTATAAATAAGCCTAGATTTAATTAAGGTTTTGATGCCCATAATCCTCAAACCTTCTAAAAATATAATCGGTATTTCAATTACTTGCTGGAACACCTGAGCTCCAGTAACCTGACACCAATCCCCACGTGGATCTAAAATAAAATTCAGGTTGCACCACCAGTAGCTTGTCCTTCACCTAAATGATTTCATTCATTTCCACCGGACTCTGCGCAGTCCTCCCCTGCACCTAATCCCACCGGAGCGCTTCATGTGTGATTAAGCAGTAGTAACTAATTACCTATATTCACAAACCAAAGGAGAAAGAAGAGAAAGAACTACCATTGGGTAGTTTCTTATTTCACTAGGTTTCTTTTTTCCCCTGTGGCTGGATCCCTCTATCATAGAAAGACAGGGCTGAAATTACAAAAAAGCCAACCCCATAATCAAGTTAGAGCCAATTCTCTGGGCTTTGCTGAGTATTTTCCTGTTCTTGAACATATGGTCAACATTTAGGAATAGGCTTTCAATGCTCCTCACATTTGTGTTTCTTTCTGAAGTACAATCAGGCACCAAGCACTGTTGGAGATTCTCCTCTTTCTTATCTCACCTGGGAACTACTCTTGGTGGATTTCAGTTTACCAGTTTCTGTGGTGTTCATGATTAATTTTTTTGTCTCAGCGAAGCAAACTGTGCACACACATACATGTGTTGAACAGTTTTATACCTACACATATACACAGTTGCATATAATCACATAAATCAGTTTACACCGTTTCACTTCAACTCTGTGAAAAGAAAACTGATTTCTAATTCCTGCTGGACACCAGCTGCTAAGCTGTAGGTACTGACAGAGATGTTAACAGCGTTTATATTTACTCCTTACCAGGCATTGTTTTAACTGTGTTAACTCCACCTGCCCTCTGCTGCCAAGCTCCTTCATTTTAGGGGACTTCACCAAAAAACACTCTTTTCTGGACTGCTCCAGGACGTACAGATTCAGCAGCTATACACCAGTACATTCCACCATGTAGAATTTAAAGGGACACAGTCAGGCAAGATTGTGTTTTTACCCAGTGAAACGCTCCCATTAACTGCACGAGAGTTTCTATTTTGCCGCTAAGCAAACAGAAAGGTAAGAGACACTTCCATATCGTATGCACTTCACCTGCAGCCAATGGCACTGCCAGGAGCCGCACTCTCCTCATGCACCAGCAGGACCACGTCGCTCATGCACTGCTCTGGAGACAGCAAAGCATGCACGCTCCTCCCCAGGCCCGGCACCAGGGCACAGCCAGAGCAAAGCTGCAGCCAGAGAGGCAACAAGCAGGCACGTGTATACAGAGGACAGGAAGGAGAAGCTGAAGGGGACTAGCTCAACTCGCTGGAATATTAGTCATAATTCCACCCAACAGGCTCAGACTTTCAGGAAGGGAGCAGTAATTCAGAGCTTATAAAAGCAAGACGTAAATTCAGGTAGAATGACAGTGTCCCTTTAAATATTAACTTCTCTTTGACAATTTCAGAAGTGTTTGGATGCAACAGCGAGAAGCTAGGGATTTTCCAAGAGCAGATTTCACAGAACAGATCCTTGGCAATACGATACTAAAATATAAATAAATAAGGTGCTCATTTCTAGCAGTTACCTGATTCCCCTCATTACGTAAGGTTTTCAAGCAGTGAAAATTACCTGTCCAGAATATCAGTGTCATGTTACATATCCTATGAAAACCATATTAAATATTGATTAGTGAAACAGTCAGTAGTATGCAAACCAAAGTTTTCACATTTCTGAAACGTTTGTAGTTAGAACACAGAAGACTACGGGAAAGGGGGGTAAGGGAACATATCAATACAAGTTAGGGCTAAGCACCAAATCTGAGTCAAACAAAGTAAGAAAAAAGGCATCAAAATGACCCATTATATACTGTTAGTCAGACGTAGTTAATCAGAGCTTTGGAATGCTATAAACGGGTTCTCAGAAGATACATTCATTTCCCCTTGCTTAGCAAGACGACCAGTAGGAATGAAAAGTCACCAAGAAGCATGGGACTAGTTTCCTGAACCAAATGAGGCTGAATTTTCAACAGCTAAAAATTAGCCTAGAGTAAATAAAGCTGAACAAAAGTGCTTCCCAAGGGAAAAAAACAGAAAAGGGGGAAGACTGTTGTATTACTAAACTACATTCAATAAAGGCACACCGGTAAACCAGCACTGTATTATTACAAGGTGAGCTTGTACAACACATTGAGTATTTCTGCACCATTGTTTGGGAAAATGCTGCTTGCAGAGGGTTCTTCACACAGTGATCTGTCAGAACCTCAGGAGTGCTACCAAATGAATTTCCAACAAAGTCAATCAGCAGAAGTAGGGGGAAAAAATGTCCTAGAAAACGCTCTAGACCATAGGTGATTACCAGTTTCTGAACGCAAAGCTACTTCAGCATTTCAATTATGCTGTTTAATTAAACTCCTATCATATTTTATAGCGTGTTAAATTAAAGTTCTGCCACCTACCTTTCTGTAACAGATGTTACCATGTATTCAGTCACAGGAAATATTTCATCAGAGTTAACAGCAAAACAGTTACTGTTTTATCCAGCTACAATAAAGACAGGGCACTGAACAGACGTGCACACACAGGTCTTACTGGACTTAAAAATTAATTCACTGCAGCCATCAACTGATTCTCCTTGCATGCTTCTGCCTTCGAGCAGGGAGCAAGAGCAGCAGACTGCTGAAAGGAAAGAATTCCTGGGGCATGCATACTGCTGAAGCCAAGGAGAAAATCTGTTTTAAGAAGTGTCAGAGCGCAGACAGAATGGCTACAGTACTGCATTTCCTTTTTTGTTCATTCAACACAACACACAAGGCTGGAAAGGGAAAGCATCAGGAAATTTCAGCAACATCTCTAACCCAAGATCTCCCTGCTCCATTTTGTTTAAAGTTTAGCAATGCTAACACTTACTATTTAAAGGATTGTCAAAAACAAAACAAAACAATTTTACTGGATTTGCATGTGCTCTTAAATCTCTTAAACAGTTTCAGGTCTCTCTGTTTCAAATATGTTTTAGAACAAAATTTCAGCATATGCTATACAAGAAACAAAGGCTTATTGCAACAGCAATTATTGTCCTGTGCAACAATAAAACCTTAAGATATAAAGATGCAAATGAACACATCTTCATAAAATGGGGGAAGAAAAGGGGAAAGATAGAATGACTGCAGTTATGAAGTTCTTAATCACATGTAACTGAGTTTGACTGCATTACTCATGAGTTAAGGGAATTTAAAAATCAACCTACACCACTACAACCTTTATTAATATTCAAAGGAATCAAATTTAAAAGAGTTTTCAGGTTTTCACTGAACAATTAATTTCAAGGATGCTATACATTCAAGTGCAGTTAATTCAATGCAAATGCCAAGAACACAGCACACCTGAGAAGGATCAGGCTTCACAGACTTCTTTGCAAGACTCAATGTTTTTCTAAGGATAAATATTTAGGAAACAAAACCATTCGGGATCATCCTAGATGATCCTAGAACCACTGATAAGTGTGCTCAAACCTAACAAAATCCACTCAAGCATTACAACGTGATTTTTCCCCTAAATTTAGAGCAGCATGCTCTCAAACAAAACTGGGTGTTAATCGAAACATAAGAGGGGAGAGCAGCCCGCAGTGAAAAGGTGACAACCCCCCTTTGACAGGGAGCACGGTAAAGGAACCGCACCGATGAATTTTAAGTATGTTATACAGCTGGCAAGCGATGATAAAAACTTCAATGCATTAGTAGGAACCTACCACGAGCAAGCTTCTAACACCAACACTGAAGAGTAAAGCAAGCCAGTTTTGCTGCTAGCAAGCTTTGATCTTGCTAATTCAACTCTGTCAGCAAATGTTCTGTTCCCATCAAAATGCAACACAGGTCTAAGCTGCTGTCTACTAAAGCAAAAAATTATACCCTTAGCTATACATACTTATTTTAGTTGATATTAAACAATAATTATTAAAAGTAGATGACTGTTTAGAATATAGAAGAATGGGCTCACTGTTCCTACTAGTTTAAATAGCACAGTGCACAACATAAGCTTACATTTAACATTAGTTACTTACATCTGCAGTATATACTGTGCTTTATTTTATTAATAAGTATTGATTAGCTGACTTTTCTTGAAGAGCTCAATAAACAGCATCAAGTCCTGATAAATTACTTTCCACTAGTTAAATCCCAAGAGCAGCCTTCAAACATACTTTATTTCCTTAGCTGTTTCACAGAGCCTTTAGCTCTCGTTCCTGTCTCAGCAAATCCCTAATAGCTTGGAAGTAGTCTAGATGCGTGCACAGGTATGCAAATACGAGACCTGAGGGTGAGGAATCCCAGGGAAGCTCCAGCACAAAGGTGGTTTAGCCAGGTATTTGCTTAAGGAAGTGCTGCATCTAATTAAGAGGTCAGATTCTCACTCTGCTATTCTCCAAACAATACACAGGTACTTATTACCCATGTACTGGATAAATTGCCATCGTATTGGTATGCAAGCAAAGTGACCTCAAGTATCACTGCCTTTCATTTGGGAATACAGTAGTTGCTAATAAATCAGAGGATTTTGCTGCTGTGATATCAGCAGAAGCAAGCAACTTGGACACTAACTCTAACACACCTAGCAAGCCTTTCTGAAGCACCAAGAAGTAACCCTTAGACAACACACTCCTGAAGCATTTTCTTCTATTACCAAGCAGGGAGAGCCAAATCTTCCGACAGCACACATAGCAGCCCTGCGAGTACCCAGTCCCACCATTTTGAAACACAAGGTCTCAAAATAGTCAGCAGGGGTTATTTGTGGAGGAGAAAACAAGAAACCCCTCTGGTTTAGGAGACTGTCCTGGTTCCTCGGTGCTCACATGCAGAGCACTGGCAAACTCACCCCACAGGGGTGCGAAGCACTGGCATCTGGAACAAGCCCCACACCCAGGCCTACACCTCACAGGCTGTGAGCCTTAGCTCCAAGACCAAAAAATTGCACACCATAAACCCTACCTCATCTCAAACATATAAAATACAGTGCTGCTTCCCTTCTCGCTATGCGACACGTGGTAATTCTGGTTCGCAATTTCTGGATCGTGTAACAGCAAACCCCTCTTTTAACACGTTTTCACCCCACTCACAAGGCTTCTCCCCTGACTACACCAACGCTCCCAAGCACTTCAGTCCATACCTGAGGCTCTGCATGAACTAAACAAGTCCCAAATTTAAAAGAAACACGACGTATGAGCATGTCTACATTAGAGAGAGATGGTCTCACCTCAGAGTTACCTTTAAATTCAGCATACTAAACCCAGTTTAGGGACAAGTATACACATAAACAGCATTTAAAAAAATTACACTGGCCTTTGCCTTAAATTCTAACACTTTGTGCATGCTCTGCTTAAAAAACCTTCCCAAGTACACAGAAAGCTACATTTAAAGTTACTACAGAAAGACAGGGTAGGGCTGACACACGCACAGAAGATCTTATCTAATATCAACTACCCATAAGAAAATGCACCACAGGATTCTTGAGGTTGCCAGCTCTCTTAAAAATCTGATGTTAGAAAAAATGACAACAGCAGGCTTGCTTGGGAAACAGTCAAAGAACTTTGTTTAGGCAGAAGGATATTGCTCTGATGTTTCAAACCCAGCGCCTGAAC
Source organism: Oxyura jamaicensis (assembly GCF_011077185.1). Classification (NCBI taxonomy): domain Eukaryota; kingdom Metazoa; phylum Chordata; class Aves; order Anseriformes; family Anatidae; genus Oxyura; species Oxyura jamaicensis. The sequence goes on along the minus strand of NC_048894.1, from coordinate 11,174,199 downwards.
AATAGAGATTTGTATAATTTCAAGGTGTACTCCGTGACATTGAACCACCTCAAAGAAGCTGTTCCACCAGTTCTTTAGGTAAACCCTCCATGAATTACTGTTACAGACTGCATGCTTAAAAGTGCTGTAACAAAACAAACTTCCACAAGCTGGAAGAGACAATGAGTAATAAAAACACACATAGAAGTTTCCCTTTTCTCACAAGCACCAAAATGTCCCTGAGCAACATCTCGGGGCTTGGCTTGAAAAAGTTTTCCTCACCTCCAGGTAAGCACCATCTTTTTCGTTTCCTACAACTGGAAACAAATCTACTCAACCTTTCAACATGTGGAGCATATTATTGCCTCATTGAAATTTGTTTCCACAGTTTTTAGCTCAGGGAAGGATAAATACAAACTGCAAGTGCACCTTTACAGGCCTAAATTTCATACATTTCGGCCAGTTCTGGGACACCCTCCCACTGCCGGAGGCCAGGTCTACCCGATGCCAGCGTCTCCCCGGCTTGCCCAGCCGTGCCCCGCCGCAGGGGATGTAAAACGCGGCCTTTGGGGGTTTTAACCCCATTTCTGCGCGATGAGGGGGTCTGAACCGAGCCGAGAGCCACGGCGCTTGCCTTGTCCTCAGGACACACAGCAGGAGGTAAACAAAGTTCGCCAGCAGCCTCCTGAGGAAGCGCTCCCATTCCCACGGCCTGCAGGATTGGACCATCCCTACGCCCTCGGGCTCGATTAAATAATAAAACTAATATATATATACAAGATAGAAGACATAGGAGAGCGGGCAGGCTCGCTTTGGGCGATTTTCATTTTAGGGAGGGATGCGCCAGGCGCTGCCGGCGGGAGCCCCGCTTCCCTCAGCGGGCCGCGAGGCGCAGGGAGCCCACAGCCCGGGTCGCCCCGGTCCCCACAGGTGCCCCCCGGTCCCCACAGGTCCCCCCCGGTCCCGTCCCCTCGGGGCAGCCGCTGCCGGCGGCGGGCGGGAAGATGGCGGAGGCGCGCTGAGGGGAGCGGGCGCGGCGGCCCCGCACTCACCTGTCAGCACCGGGCGGGCGGCGGGGGGGCAGCGGCAGCAGCAGCAGCAGGAGGAGGAGGAGGAGGAGGAAGAGGAGGAGGAGGAGGAAGGCGGGAGGGGCGGCCAGCAGCCCGGCAGCGACCCGTCGCGGTGCTGAGCAGCCCCGGCGGCGACATCCGGCGGCGGGCGGAAGCGCAGCGCGGCCCCCGCTCCGCCGCCATGGAGACGGGGCCGGGACGGGGCCGGGAGGGGAGCGCGGCGCTGTGGGGTCCCTGCTCCGGCGGGCACCGCGCTCCGGTTCCGACCCACAAAGCGCCCGCCCCGCCCGCTGAGGCGCCCCTCGGTAGTGGGCTGCCCTCACCGCACCCCGTCCTGCCCCAAACCCCGACCGTGGGCGTGTGGTTTGGGGCGAAACCCGCCGCGGAGTTACAGCGGGTTTGAGGGCTTGGGGAGCCCCCAGCAGGGAGGCACCACAAGTGTCCTTCTCAGCATTCTCAGCATCCCCCAAAGTGTCCCCCTAGGCATCCCCGTGTCCCCCTACACGTCACAACCCTCCAAGTCTCTCCCCAGGTGTCCCGCTAAATGTCCCTCTCAGCGTCCCAGGTGTCCCCCTGAGCATCCCCCTAAGTGTCCCCCAAGTGTTCCCCTAAGCATTCCCCTCACCGTCCCCCTCAGCACCCCCTTCAGCCTTCACTTAATGCTGGAACCAGCCTGCTTCTCACTGCACCCTCACCGCTGGCTGAGGAGGGAGATGAAACTTCACTAAACCGCAGGCGGAATTCCCTACTTTTCGATACGGAAAGGCAGAGAAATGCCGAGCCTCGGTGCTCTGCCAAGCGGGACCGCCGACACCGTGACAGAAACAGAAAATCAAAGGTAGCCGCTGCGGTCTGCACACAGGCAGACCTTTGAGGCTTACAACGCATAATTGAAATGGGATTAATTCCTCTGCTGATTGATGCTTAGAAGAAGCCCCAGTGTAAAATTCATTGTAGCAGATTATGAAAGTCAGAAGAGGCCTTTGCCTAATTATTTGCTCTCTTTCTTCAGATTATCTAGCAGCCTCTGAAGAGGTCTGTAAAAAGGCCAGAAGAATATGGGCCTCGTTGTGAGGGCTAAAAATGTTATCACATTTTCTTTTCATGTGCTTGCCAGCTACAACTATGCCTTCCAATCTCTTTTGTCTTTTTTTCCTTTCTACTTCCTTTTGTGCAGTCATGTCTTAATTGCAATTGTACTAACAGAAAAAAATAGTGTTTTGTTTGTGTTTGTTTGTTTGTTTTTACTAGCATCTTTTTCTTCATTGGAGGCTATTCCACAAGATAACCAGCCTAACTAGTTGAGAGCTTCCCATAGCTTTCATCTATTCCCTTTTTCAGTGCCCCCAAAAAGAGAAAGGAAGGGAGCAAAAAGAGTAGCTAAGTGGCTTTAAGGAGAGGAAAAGGGGGAGACAGCACAGGCAAAAGAAGACGGACAAGGGGTAGAACAGCATCGCCTGGGAGGAACCTTGAACACAACCTGGGCAAATGGCACCGTCTGATGCTTTGAATTCTCCTCATAGTTACTGCAGGTGCAGTTATCTCAGCCGTGTTATCTAAGGCACCGCTGGAGTCACCACTACTCAGTTCCTAAGTAAAAAGTTGTTTAAGCCTCATAATTCCCACCAAAATTACTTCATCCTAATGTAATTGTTAATGTAATGTAATGGAAAAAATGTCCAGAAAGCACATGAGAATCCACATTTGAGATTTCTCTGGGGGAAAAAATAATAATGCTTGGCAACTATCTTCTCTGGAGCAGCTCACTGTCTAACAGCAGGGGGCAATAAAGATAACACCATTTTATTTTTGCTGTTGAAGCTATGCAAAATACCGCAACAGGGAAAGACAGGGCTTTAAACAGCTTCTTCCTTGATATGAGGTGACTAACCCTAAAATCAACAGGGCTTGTATGGATGCAATTGCCTTTTCACAAGAAAGGCGTGACAAGCAGCACTGTTGTCACCCTAGCCCTGGGCCTGGCTTTGTTTTGCGGTTGCATTACAAGGGTAGCAAGGCACTGTTCAACGTACAGTAATGTGTACAGAACAAACTGCTGTTCACAAACCACTTGTTTTAAAAAAGACACTTACAGGTACCAATGCAGGAGCCTAGGGAAACATGGGGCAGGATTAGTTAGCATGAGTCTTACCAACCGCTGGGTGTTTTTTTTTTATATATATATTATTTTTTGTTATTTTTTGTTATTCATTTGTTTAAGTGCTGCAGTAAATGTAGTGGCAAACATTGGGTTGTCCTTGACACCACCTTCCAGACCATCTGCAGCTGTACTTCTGCACCCGTGGCTAGACTTGAGAAAACAAGATACGAGGCTTGGGAAACCAGCAATGGAACAGAATAACAATTGGATCCTCTACATAAAAATTTTCCAAGCCTGCAAATGTAGGAGGAAAAGGCAGAACTTCCTGCCCAGTGCTCAAACCAAAAGAAAGAAAATAAATAAATAAATAAAAGAAAAACAGATCTAGGGGGATAAAAGCACCCCAGGGTTGTTTTTTTCCTCCTTATAGGAAACCTCTTAATAATTCCTGTCTAAAAGAGCTGTTTCCTGTATTATTCATTGTCACCTTATGCTGTACATGCAACTTTCCATCATAAGTCTTTCCATCACACTTGAGACAGCAAACTGCAAATAAAACATCTTACTTATATATTTAGCATACATCTATTACATTTTTACTACAAAGCCATCTGTCTTCTCTGAAGCGGGCTAAAACCAACCCACTTTCCTGCAGTTGGTCTTTTAAGGAAGCAAAGAGCAGAGTGTTTAGGACAGGGAGTTATTACCTGCCAATACGGATTAATTCCCGGCTGGTGTTAGCTCTGCACGTACGTGCAGCCTTCAGACGGGTGTTTTCTGAAGAGCTATGACTCCAGGGCAGAAGCTGACTTCTCAGAAGGATGCTGCAGGGAGATCAGCAGCTAGGTCTACAGCTGAGAAGGCTGAACTGGAAGTCTTAAGCTTTAAAACAAGTGAACAGGAAGCTTTAAAAAAGGCAGATTGGATGTGAAGGGTGGAGAAAAATGAAAACTTGCTTTCTTTGGCAAGTTGAGAACTGAGGAGAGGCTTATTCCACAAGTCTGTGTGTTCTGAGGTCAAATCCGATGGAACTCTGTATTTATTTATCCTGCAGTTTACTGCCTTCTAGTATAACTTCCTGGGTAATTAAGATGTTTTGCTCCAGTTTGGTGTATTTGCATTTCCCTTTAACTCAGTAGACAGCAAAATTCTGTCAGTAATTTGCAGCTGGTTGGATTTTCAGGTGAAATGAGAGACTTCCCAGTGGTGACGAGTGTTTTCCTTGTTGGCAGAGTATCGGAAAACAGTCAGCAGACTTCAAGAGATGCATAAATCTAATCAAGTCTTAAAGCTATATATATGTCACTCCATGCACGCTTCTTTTCAAGCAGGGCAGAGCAAAACTTCTGAGGTTTCAGTGTAATGCATACCATTACCAAAACTAGAATATTTTATTTTCAACACAAATAGCTTGTTTGTGGGTATGGGGCAAAGCGGGAGGGGAGTGAGTGAGATGAAAGATGATACAGATGACATAAAGCACTCGGTCCTGAGAGCATCCTTAGTGAAATGCTCGGGAGGCCTCTCATTCGTCTGTTTTGTGATAAGGGTTTATTGTGGTTCTCACACCCTTTCTGGCTCTCATTAGCCACTGGGACTTGTTGCTCACCACACCACTCCAAGTGAAATACTTTGTTTCTCTGCCGGGGACAGAAACTGTCCTTGTTTTTGATGGTCAGGTTCATTTATAGAAGCTCTCAATAGTTATTACTGGAATAAGATCTTTCTTTTCCCCATAACCTACACAGACACGTGGTACGTCTCTGTGTAGCCTGCACATCGCCGTGCACCCTGCCGGCTGTTTCTCCGGCACGCGGTTGCCAGCCTTGTCCCACTCACAGGCAGCAGCTCCGGGTCTGGGACAGAGCTTCCATGCCAACAGAGCTTCCCTCGGAAGGCCGATTGTTAACGGCCTTGTCTCCGCATGTGGTGCTGGTTGGTGTGACCCCCTCGGTAGTTAAAGAGTGTTTTTTGATCTGTATTGCTTATATTTGGTGACATAAGGATAATAAAAGAAAAAATACATTTTTATTTTTATTTTTTTTTTCACATGGAGCAATGTTTGATCTGGCAAAGGACATTTGGCATCACCCCAAGGCCCAGTGTCCAGGTGCTCGCGACAGAACGCTTCAGTGAGCGTGGATGATACAAAACCTTCAGTGACTGGGCAGGCTGTGGACAAAAGCTTTCAGTGACTCTGGGCAGACCGTGTATGCTTGAGCCCTCTGTGAGGGCACCTTACGGATGTTCTCCTGTGTTTTCTGTCACTAACGGGCTGTGCAGCAGCTGGTATTTATATATATAGATATTTTATATGTATATATATATTATTTTTTGTGGTGCTGCCTGGTTTCACGTTGCCCCCACCCAGCCCACATCCCCCACTCGCCGCGGCTGTGCGGGGCTCTACCCCCGTGGGGCACCCCGCCAGGACACCAATGTCGCCCGCCTCTAGCGGGTCCCGCCCTTCCCACCCCGATTGGCCAGCTCGCCATTCCCCCCTCTCCTCACTGGCCCGTGCCCCACCCCGCGGTGCGCCGATTGGCTGCTCTTAACGCCTGTCCCCCCGCTCCCTCCCCGCTCCCTCCCTCCAGTCACGGCAGGCCCCGCCTCCCGGGCCGCCCGCGCCGCTGTGGGGCGATCGGGCGATGCGGTGACGTCGGCGTGCCGCTGCCCGCCCATTGGTGGCGGCGGGCTGACGGGCGATGTGGCGCGTGCTGCGCGCCCTGGGCCGCCGTGGGGCTGTTCCCGCGCATCAGGGGCGTCGCTGCGCCCGCTGCTGCTGCTCCCGCTCCCGCTGCTGCCGCCGCGAGCCGCTGCCGCGCGCCGCCGCCGCCGCCTTGCGCGGGAACTGGGCCCGGGCCGTCAGGTGAGGGCGGAGGGGCTGCCGGGAGGGGGGCGCGGCGGCGCGGGGCCCCAACGGCCCCTAACGGCCCCCAACCGACCCCCGCGATCCTCAGGCGACCCCAACGGGTCCCCAGCGGCCACCAGCAGGATTCCTGAGGGGGAGGGCGGTGGGCGCGGGCAGTGTTCAGGGAGCGTCCCCTCAGGGAAACGGGACGACGCCGTCCCTCAGGAGCAGCCCGGCCGAGGGGCTGTGGGGTGGGGGGGGGGCCGCCGTGTGACCGCCCGTCCCGTCCCCCCTTAGCACGGTCACCGCCATGCCCGAGGTGAGCACGGACAGCCTGGACGAGCAGCAGGTGCGGCTGCTGGCCGAGATGTGCATCCTCATCGATGAGAACGACAACAGGGTGGGAGCGGACACCAAGAAGAACTGCCACCTGAACGAAAACATCGATAAAGGTACGTCCAGGCGCCTGTGCTTCGAGTCACAGAATCACAGAACGGCTCGGGTTGGAAGGGACCTCAAAGACCACCCGGTCCCAACCCCCTGCCATGGGCAGGGACCCCTCCCAGCAGCCCAGGCTGCCCCCAGCCCCATCCAGCCTGGCCTTGGGCATTGCCAGGGATGGGGCAGCCACAGCTCCTCTGGGCAGCCTGGGTCAGGGCCTCACCTCCCGCTGAGTTAGTCTGAAGGTTTTTACAAGTATCCAAGTCATACAAGTGTGACTGAATGAAAGGCTCGATCTCAGGTGGGTGCTGAGCCTCCCTGCCGTGTAGTGTCTATGTTGCTGTAGGGAGGAACAAGCAGGTGGAGGCAGCAGCAAAGCAGAGAGGTGTGATCATGGACATAAGCTCTATGCTATGATAAATACTTCTGAATTGCATTTTGTTGGTAAAAGGGTATTATTTTCCTCTTACAGATACCTGATTTTATGTATTTTTTTCTGAACAGTGCCACTTGATTCTTTGCCAGGTTCTCCTCATGTAGAGGAGGCTTTGATGTCCATCTTTAACTAGCTAACACAGCTTCAGCTGCTTCTAGTGGGAGAGGGGTTTTGGTTGTCATTTTAATTAATGATGGGCTTTGTTTTAGGCTAGTCATATTTGTGAATTTCTTAGCAGTTTGTGACTTTCTTTTTTCTAGTTATGGGAAGCATTTTCCTGAAGAGTGAGTGAGGAATAATATCTCAGAACTGTTCAAAAAAAGCAATTGTGCTGTGCTTGAGGGAGTTCGTTTTCTGTTGTGATTTTTGCATCATTGTTTGTAGCATTTTGCTAATTTCATAATGTTTAGCATATATTGACACAAAAACCTAAATAATAACTCTTTCGTCAAATCCTTGGTTTTTAACACTTGAAAAATTTTGAATATAGTTTATCAAAAAATGAGGCCGATCTAAGCCCTGAAATTTTGTCTTCATGTGATTCTTCTCCTTTGTAAAATAACTTTCTGTGCTTTTGTTTTTAGGATTATTGCACCGAGCATTCAGTGTTTTCTTATTTAATACAGAAAATAAACTGTTACTGCAGCAGAGGTCAAATGCTAAAATTACATTTCCAGGTTAGTTCTGAAACACATAGCACATAAACGTTATGTTTGAATCTATATTTAAAGATAAGTCAGTCTAATTTTGCAGAGTAACTCCGACGTTTTAGAATTTACTCTCTTTGTAGAGGAGATGATTTTAAATACTTCTGAGATGCGCTTTTCTTGTGGATGAAGCAACATAATGGGAACATCAATTTATTGGAATGCCCGTGCTTGGGAAATGATTGCTCCCTGACTTGTTTGATCCTGTTTATGGCAGAGTATATATTGCTTACCTTATCTGTTGCAAGACTTACTGTATGGCATTAGAGAAATTGCTCTGGCAACTGTGGAGAATGCTTTAATTCCTCTGGGAAGGACATGCATTTGATTTATCATGGAACTGTTTCTAACTTGAGAAAGGAAGACCTTTCCTTCCAAGCATTTTTTTATTTTACAGATTTTTTCCTTGACTGTTAATGAATAAAAATACTCGAGTTTAGCTTGTAAGTAATCAGATTCCGTTTTAGATGCTTTTTGAGCTAGACTGTTAAAGGTGAAAGGTTGACTGCTCAGTTGCTCTACATTACTGGTAAATAATTTTTAATATACTTAGAGTACAGAGGGTACGATCTTACAACTTTTTACAAGCATAAATTGCCTGTTTACTTACTGTCAGCTGGTCTTGCAAGTGCTGGAGGTGTTGTCAATATTCTTTTGTATATCAACTCCCAAAAGTCGCTTTAATCAGCATCTGCAAGGTCTCTTCAAATTGGCTTTTGAAGTAGATGCTGTGCAGTCAGAGAACGCATGTGTTCTTGTCTATCAGACACTAACCTGAAAAGCAGCACATGACAGAGGCAAATCCAGGTACATAAATAGAAAGAAAAGTAAGGGGGTGGGAAAATTCCTTCCTCTCTGAACCTTTTCTCCAAATGAGAAACAAAAATGTGGTATGTTGATTAGCTAGTCTATGTCTCAGGCTTTGTTTTTTGTGTTTTCTTTCAATGATTTATACATGTCAAAAGTCTGTTAACTGAAACTTCTTGCAGATTGTTTTACCAACACTTGCTGTAGCCACCCACTGAGCCACCCACTGGAATTGGAAGAAAATGATGCCATTGGTGTCCGAAGAGCTGCACAAAGACGAATGAAAGCAGAGTTAGGAATCCCCATGGAGCAGGTAAAGGAGAGAGGGCAGTACTTAACAGCATGCGCTGACTCACAGACTAACTGCTGCTGGCACATGGGGGCAGCCTGAAATCTAAAAATGAATTTAATTCTGGAGACGCAGAGGGCTTAATGAATTTGAGGCTTCATCAGTAACAAAGGATTGTATTGCTTCAGCTCTGACTATGGGTGCCTACGTTTTCTCCTGAGCAGGCTATCCTGCTTGCCTGAGAGAAATTGTACCATCTGTGTACGAGTCCCTTTGTGATTCCAGGTTTCCCGTGGGAAAAAGGGTGCCCTGGGCACCTGGTTTTCCTTCCAGAACAATTGTACTCCCTGCTTCTGGCTACCTTCTGGTACGGTGGCAATTTGGGAGTGCACAGAGAGCAGGGTAAAGCTGGCTGGATTATGCTGGTGATCAAAATCTTCCACGCTTTGTAACTAGGTACGTTTGTGTCATGGGACACAGGAGAAGCTGAGCTATTGGGGAACACAAGGATTAGGTGATCCCCTGACCTATTTCCCTGCTCTGCTGTTTGCATGGCTCGCTGTTGGGTCAGCGTTACACGTGGTCTGTCAGCGAGCACTTCTGGCCTTGGTGTCAAATAGTTGCTGGGCCCTTGGGTTGAGAAATAAGGGGCAGGTACAAATGGCTGTCCATCAGTGCTCCCAGAAGCGTGCTCTGAGCTCTGGGAGATGTTATTTGAAACTGAAGTGTACAGAAGAAATCCTGTCAGAATACTGTCAGGTAAATCTGCCTAGAGAAATGCTGAGCAATTTCTCTGATCAAAGTGCAACAAAATTTATTTTTTCCTAGTAATTATTTATGAAGAAGTGCAATGCAGCTGAATACTTGAGGGGAGAAATAATTTATGAGGGAGGGTGGTAATAGCTGGTAACTCAGTAATGCCCAGCAGTTGAATTATTCTGCTTTGCTCCTGGTTCTGATGTGTATTTTGGTTCTAGGTAACTCCAGAGGAAATCCTCTATCTGACCCGAATTCACTACAAGGCCAAGTCTGATGGGATCTGGGGTGAACACGAAATAGACTACATCCTGTTCGTGCAGAAGGATGTAACACTGAACCCTGACCCGAACGAGATCCAGAGCTACTGTTACGTGACGCAGAAAGAACTGAAACAGCTCTTGGACAAAGCCTCCAGGAGCGAAGTCAAGATTACTCCTTGGTTCAAACTGATTGCAGAGACCTTTCTTTTTAAGTGGTGGGATAACTTACCCAACTTGGACAAATTTGTTGATCATGACAAAATACACAGAATGTAAATAGCTGCAGTGAAAGATGCTGAAGGCTGGTAATGATGCGCTAGGCGTGGTAACTCAAGCGCAGAAAAGTGGCCCACATGGAGCACGTTTAACAGATAATATACAGAGATGTTTAGAGCCGTTTTTTTCCTGCTTCTTCACCCCTTCTTCCAGTCCCATTCCCCTTGAGTGAATTAAGCTTGATGTCATTGAAAATGAGCGACAGTAATACAAGAATCCCCCTTGGGTTCATCTTTCTCCATTGCCTCGTGTGATATTAAAGAATCCCCAGCCTGCATGTGCCCGGCTGGCCCTTCCCCGCAGAACTGCGTGTCCTGGGGAGGGAGCTGGGCTGCCCGCTGTCCGGCTCGTCCCCCAGAGGTGACTCCATCTTCTGTAGTAGCGATTACAAAGGAATTTGAGTTCTGCGTTGATGTTGAGAAAAGTAATCGCCAAAGGAGAAGTGATTAGTTCAAAGTGGTTGGGATGATTTTAATTGCAGAGCGCTTCTATTCAACTACTGTACTGTATAATTAACCCAGCACATAAAAGGTTAAGTAATTGCATTGTGTGGACTGAGTTTCCACACAGACTGCAAGTGCTACCTGGTGGGCTTTAGATCAAAACACCGATTTCTCCCTGTCCCCCACCTGTTTAGTTCACAACCAAATACTGGACACTGCTAATTAGTATAATTAAAAATTAATTTTTAGATTAGCTGGTAGGTACCTAAGTAGTAGCCTGTCCTTGCAGGAGGGATATGCATGAGGCAGCTCTTCCTCATCTTGCAGAAAACAAAGGCATCCTGCTACAAGTTCTTTTTCGTGCAACATCTGCTGTGATAATCTTCCCAAGGTCCGGGAAAATGCAAACCTCAACACCGAAATTCAGGATTGAGAGTTTGGGGGTTTATACCAAGTCTTAATTCCAGTTAATCAGAAATTCCAACAGTGTAAGAGCTTAATTGTGATCTTGCCTTTTCTTCCCACCCCCAAAAACCTTAACTTGATTTCTTCTGTTAGCAGACCACTCAATCCAGATACCTTCAGGTCATTTCTTGGTGAAACAGGGTATTGTTACTACTGGTTCTCTGTGTCTGTGAGCTGTGGTTATAACTAGTCTGTGCCTGGTGACAAGGTAAAACCCAGTTTTTCAAATGCTTTGTGTTTTTCTCATCCCAGTTGTGCCAGCAGCTCTACACTTAAAGGTTTTAGGGCCAAGTTGCTTTATGTTGACCTGAAAGGATTTGTTGTGAAACAAATAATGAGGGGGGAGGGGATATTAATGCAGTGTAACAGCTCTCGAATTCAGTTCAATCAGCCACGTTTCCTAAGTAATATCTTTATAGTCCTTTTGAGATACCTGGAATAATTTTAAAGATTGTCTTGAATATCAGATGACTATTAAAACTCCTGACCTAAAAACAAGGAATGTGCTTTTCTTTGCAGACTTAAGAGCTCCATGAGCAGACTGCTCATTAGGCATCACTGAATCAATGTGGCTGGGAGTAATGGGTGTGCACTTGTTCTAACAAAGGTCTCCTCTATTTCAAAGAGCCACTTGGAGCAAGAGCTGACAAAGCATATCCTGAATAATGGACATGAAGCTGAAAGCAAAGTTGTGCTAAACAGTTCTTTAAAGTTCTCTAGATGTTTTGACGTTAAAGTCTTTTTGACATTGAACTTATTTGCAGCATTAAAAATATTTTTAATACTGAATTTATTACACGAAGGAGACGAGGGAAGGAATACAAGTGTAAATCCACAAATATAACTCCAACATGTACAAGCTGACACCTGAACACTCCCCTTCCCCCTTGTGTTGGGCCTTCTTGGGATAGTCTTCACACTTGCTCACAGGGTGCTGTATTTTGGATTTGTGATGGAAAACAGCGTGGTTCACACAGTGAGGTTTACATAGTGCCAAACAGCGCTCACAGTCAAGGACTTGTGTCACTCATGGTGCCTGCCAGCCAGCAGGCTGCAGGTGCACCAGGAGCCAGGGGGGCACAGCCAGGACAGCACAGGGATGTTCCCTACCGTGGGGCTTTGGGTCAGCAATAAAAGCTGGGGGCAAAGAAATGGGGGGGGGGGCATTGGGAGTTAACAGTTTGTCTTCTGTGAAGTGTGATGGCTCCTCCTTTGCTAAACATCTGCCTGGTGGTGGGAAATGGTGACTGAATTCTTTATTTTGCTTTGCTTATCTCAACTGTCTCGGTCTCAACACACGAGTTTCTCACTATTGCCCTTTGGTTCCTTCCCCCATCTCTGGGGAAAGTGAGGAGCAGCTGCGGTGTGTAGCTGCCTGCTGGGATTTAACCACAACACCCTCTGGTATTGAAAAATAGGTGGAAGTCAAAACAAGATCACGGATTCTCCTCCTTGCCTTTTCATATTTTTTTTTACATATTTCACTGGACTCCAGTCTAAACTTTAACACTGCTTTGTGTTTTGGTCTTGCACATGTATAATGCACGCTTTTACTAACTCAGATATTTTCTCCCTTGTTTTCGAGCAACTAGGGACAAAATGAATATTTAAAGTTTGACAATGCAGGTTCTTATTGTTTTCAGCTTCTGAAGAAAAAAAGTCTTGATATGAACTCGAGATATTTCAGTCTGATCCCTATTTTTAAATACTAATTAATCTGAAATATGAGAAATCTAGGTTGTAATCTTCCCTGCCCATGCTTTTACAGACCACTAGGCTGTGTGTCAGCACTAAAACTGACTATTCCTCCAGCTGCAGTCAACATTCAGCTTTGTTAACTGGCAAGGGCTGTCATTCACTCAAACCCCTTTCAGTGCCCAACCCCAACTCGGTGCAGTGCTTGCCGTCTCCCCTCCCTTCCCCACCAGTTCCAGCCTTACCTCATCACCTACATCCGACAATTAACAGGCACGTTGAAAACCAAGCTTCATTGATTCAGTTCCTCATAAAGCTGTGCATTTTTAATTCTGCTAGCAGCTTTATTAAAAAAATACTTTTTTCATATATGTTTAAGCTCACTTTAAACCTAGTTTTACATTAAATAGGAAATACTTTATTGCTATGTAAAGTTAGTAGTGTCATTTTTCATGTCTATGCCACTGGCATTGACAAATTTCTTGTGCTATTACTAACCCCCTGAGAGCTGCAAGATCAATGTATCAGAACTTTCAGAGCTTCAAATCCCTTACCCCTAATTCAAGCATGTGCTTTTTTTGCTATTCTCTATTACAAAAAAAAGGAAAACAGGACCAGAAGTGAGTTGTAATAAAATTATGTTTTAATTCAGAAGACCGCTCATCTTCTCTGTGTTTTACCAGATTTCCTCTTTCCAGCCAGCAGATGTTTTGGCTTGGTGTCAAATATGTGTCTGTCCCCCTCTCCTTTCCTGCCCATGCGATTCATTTTCTTCTGAGCTTTCTTTGCCATAGTCTTGACCTTCTTCACCATCTATGTGAAAACAAGCATACAAACGTGTTGAGTGACTTCCTCGGTAACTCAGGCAACTAGCTTTACCTTTAAAAAACACAAAGCTAGAGGATTTTAATGGGGTCATTAAATAATGCCCAACACAAACCACCATCTGCTACTCTAGCATATTACAAGTTTAACGCTAAACTTCCGTACAAAAACTCCCCCCCTGCCAATACACTAAAAATATGATCGCGATACTCCCTAAAGGTGGAACTTCACTATTAGATTATGGAGTATATGTACAGATTTTACATCTCTTCTGGCATAATTGCATTTCAAGGAAAAAAAAAAGGTACTTTCTTAGTCCGTCTTATTTCATCTTAATTTTTAGGAATGAACTAGGCATTTTTAAAGTATAGAGAGTTCAAACAGACGATGAAACTGCAAAGACGAGGGAGGAACTCTCAACAAGCACAACCAACCAGTACTGCAAGTTTCCCAGAAGCTGGTTTAAGTACAGTGATGCTGTTCCACCTGCTGTAAAGGGCAGGTGACTTTAACAAACCTTTTCGTCACGGAGCCCGGAGACATCCCGTGGTGGGCGAGAGGAGCTGCGACTGTGTGCCACAGATGTAGGGGTTTCGGACTCATCGCGTTTACGTTTCCTTGTGACGCTGCGGGACCTTCTGGCGTAATGTGCCTGTAATTCAAACCAGCACTTCGGTTACCGATAACAGAAACCATCAGCTCGGACAGATGCCTCATTTCTAATTAGACTAACATGAAAAAACAGGAATTAAGTGCTGTGATTCACTGTCATAATGCAGTTATTTTGGATACCAAAAGACAAAATGATACCTGAGGCGTTTTGGTTACTCCACAGTAAGATACAGACCTTGTCATCTGATAGTCATGGTCTTTCTGTCCCAGAGCAATATTCAAATTTCAGTGAATATTAACTTATTCTTTTCAAAATTATGAATTCCATTTTTATAATCTTTTTTTTTCACTAAGTTTGTAAGTAATGGATAAAAAGACACAGACAAACTAACAGATAGCAATGCTGAAGCAAGTTTACAACAGCAAAAAAGCAGCGCAGCAATCTCCCCTGATTAGCACCTGTTTACAGGACAAAACCCTAGGGAACCATCATCCCACAGCCTGAGGATCAAATTCCTCCTCGCTGAGATAGCTCTAAAGTCAACATGGCATATCAGCCCTGAGAAGTGTGAATGCTTGCTTCAGATGGGCAGTGCTGGTACTCCTTGTTTCCTAACCCCTTGTTCAGTTAAACAATTCAAGGTCTCGGGATCTACATATCCAGAATACTGCTAGATTTGCTGTACAAAAATATGTATTTTTTAACTTACGATAAAAGAAAATGGCTCCCTAAGGCAAATCTAGGTCTGAAGTACTTTGACTGACTTACATCTAAAAATGCCAGTCATGGTATCAAAAATTCAAGTACAAGTCACAGCATTAATGAACTGTAAAAAGATGAGCCTGATCCAATATCACTTCCTGAAATATTACTACTTCTGACATAGTTTTGTCTCATCCAACAAAGCCCAGTTCTTGAATCCTATACAATTCCAAGACTTCTAACAGAAAACATTGCATATATACGTGTGATTCTACAGAAATAAACATTAGTACACGTTTTCAGCCAACCCAACTTGTTATTATCACATCACTCAAAACTTCCAGCATCAGCCGCCTCATTTAGGTTTCCTGTTTCATCCTTAATAGATTCCACCTCTTTCTTCTGACAACTGTGACAGGCAATGCAAATGTGCACAAGGAAATTTAGCATATAATGGAACTGATCTCTCTTAGATGAGCAGTGTTAAATTAGCAGAAACTTACATCATCTTTGTTAGTCATGTCAAGTCCAAGATCACTCATTTCTTTCTCTAGCACCTTCCGCTGGACCTGTAAAAAGACAGTTAGGAAATCATGTTTTGTTTTGTTTTGTTTTGAATATATATTTATATCTTAATTTTGTCTTAATATGCAAAAAAATGAAAGATGCAACAACCCAACTAAACAAGCTGAACTGTACTCTTAGCAACTTTTCCTACAGTATGTATGGAATCCTATAAAAGACTCACCTGTGTTACAGAAAAAAAGAAAGAAAAGAAAGGTTTGGCCTCCGTAACTAAGTAGTTACCAGAACTCCTAGGAGCACAGAAGGAAGCAAGCAGCAAGGGAGAGGGTCAAACATGAGAAAAAGTGATCAGTGCCCAAAATTATTACGTGCTTTTATAAGTTACTACACATCAACAAAGCCTTACTACAGAACGTGTTCTATACTTGCCTTCTTAGCCGTTCGAGGCATCCTTGGCCCTCGAATATCTTTTTCCTTTGACTGCAGGATTTTCAGTTTCTTTTTTTCTCGGATCTGTTTTGCCAGCTGTCGGATTTCCATCATTTCTTCATCTTCGCTTTCTGGTTCACTGTCATATTCTCCAGCAGCTTCTCTCAGCTCTTCTTCTTTCTCTAATTCTTCCAGTTTCTTAGAAGAGATTAAATGAAAAATCAAGATGCTTATCAAATCCTTGACTTCTCATCCTCAACATTATATTTTTGTATGGCGCAGGACCTTTTCAAGACAGCATGCAGACACTTCAAAGATGGAACCGTGTTACTTTAGGACCCCTCTAGCCATGCTTAGTGCACTTAGTGATACAGATTACTGCGCATGAATCCAAGGGGATTCAAGTCCTGTGAAGACCTACTTGATCACATCACACTGTCATTTGGCTATATTGGTACGGCTGCCCTGAAGTTGCCCACTGTGTGAGTTGAGATGTACTGTACTGTGACCTGTACAAGCTGTGCCGTTCCTGGTAACGCTCTCAAAAACTTTGCTATTTCTAATTTACCATGATTCCGGAGCACTAGCCATTCAGATGAACCCAACTGCATAACCAGCAGGCTCCGCTGTCTGCACTCAAGTACTTCTTAAGAACCATCAGGAAATACAGATGGTTTTTGTTATTAAATAAAAATGCTGTAACTTGAGAATTCAGTCTATTTTGTTTGATAACCACAATCCTCCTAGCTACAGTCATAGAGGAAGAAAATACAACTTCCCCTGCAACACTTGTATCTTAAGATGCAAAAGATAAGATCACCATTAGGTCTGAAAGGGTAAAGTAATTTTCCATTCTTTTGAAACTCTGTCCTTGATCGTTCAGAAAACAAGATCTTTTCCCATGGCAAGTGCAGGCAGTAGAATTTGTTTTCCTAACACACTATTTTTAGCCAGGAATACAGTAATCTATGCTAGGCGAATAAAGGGATGAAGAGGCAAGAACGTGTAAAAAGTACAAAGGAAAACTCACTTTCATTATATCTGGATCGATGTAGTCGAGGATATTGTGACCTTGCCATATCTCTGGTATCTTATCATACTTTTCAGATGCATTCATTATGTCCCAGTATTCTTAAATAAAAGCAAGCAAACAAAACCAGATGTTAATAAGAAGACAAAAACAAATTCAAAGAATGTTCAATGACTGAAAACAACACTCATCACAATAAAAAATATACAAATTCAGATCCTTCTGTGGCAAAAATATGACAGCATCTCTGACATATTCATAAATACTTCTGATCCCCTACCAAATATCGTTCAGTAATGATGAGTCAACTGCAAACTATAATAAGCAACAGATAGCCAGTTCTCATATTGATGCTTTCTTAACAAAGTCAGCATCAACAATTAATGAGACACCACAATATAAAGTGAAAGGGAATTAACAGACCAGTCACTCTCTCTGTGACTCCAAAACAGGAAACCACTAAGAAACACTAAAAACCAAGGAAGAATCAATGAAGATCACCAGTTTTGGAACAGGAGAAAAGGATTGCTAGAAATAAAAAGGTGGCACTGTTACTCAGTTGAAAGGAGTCCAGGTTAAGCATTCTCCAATGAGACTGAAATAGTTAAACTTTATTGATCAATAATAATACTGAGACATATAATACTTACTCTGAAGATCCAAAACATAATCATCTCCCATTTCAAGTTCAAGATCTCTCTCCTGCAAAGACATACACAGCTTTATATATCTCATAACTGTACGTCTATGTGCTATTATTAAGCATTTAAAAACCATCCGCTGATTTCCTAATTAAGAGATGCCACTTACTGTTTTCCTCCTGGGTGTGTCTACTTCCATGCGCTTCTTCCGTGCTATTGCTCCCTCGGGTATAAAAGGCAGCCGCTCCTGAAATTAGTGCAACAATTCATCCCAAGAAAAAAAAGAAAGAAGTCTTGAATCCATTTTTTTTATAACGCTATAAATCACTGTTTTAGAATCATGGATTCTGAATGAAAGCAAAGGCCCAGGCTGACTCACCCACCAGCAATGGCAGTTATAGATTAAAAAAAAATGAGCAAATCTCATCATACAAACTGTTCATGTGTTAAGCAAAGAGAGAATTCTTTTCCTTCTTAAAGAGTACTGGAAAATATACTTTAGAAGTATAAATATATATAACATACCTTGTCATCTCTTTTGGCTGGCATGGCCAAGTGTAATCGATTCAACACTTCATTCACTTTATTTCCTTTCATTTTAGTATCAACACGATAGGCTAACAGTCTGTCACAGGCCTGAAAGTGCACATGGCAACATACGGTAAGGAATGAAGTCATCCTGACACAACAAATGACACAGTAAGCTTTCAACCCCAAATATCTAGCTTCGTATTTTATCTTCTGTCTTACCTCTCTAGTTCTCAAGAAAGTATCAAAGTATTTTATTAAAAAAAAAAAAAAAAAAAAGGGAGCACGGGAAGATGCATATGATACTGTTTTGTTGGTATAACCCATCTTTTATAATGAGCTGACAATAAGAAAAAGCAACAAGACCCTGAAAAACTAACACCAAAATTCTGGAACAGTATTAGACATAGGTAAGCTTCCATTTGCACCCAAGTCCACAGAGACTCAAGAGGACTCCTCATCCTCTCCCCATTAAGGACAGCATGCTTAAAGCTTGTCACTATAATGCACAGTTTAACTGAGATTAAATTCATACAAATGAGGCAAAAACATCAGCTGTTCCTTCCGAATGAAACTGAGAGAAAAGAGACATACCTCTGTTTTAACTTGGATTACACCTTCTTCTGTTAGAGTACTTGTCTCTATGACAGAAAATCCTTCTGCTTCAAAAGTTTCAAATATTTTCTGAAATAGAAACGTTATGCCAAATATGCCACATTCTGCCCATTTCTTAATATATCATTACATTAAGAACTGAAATTTTAATTTTAATACATGGAACTCATTACTGAGTATTTCATTAAAATGTGTTTCTAAAAACATGAGAGGAATGTACAACTACAGTTCTGTTTTGTTTGTTTGTTTGTTAATAGCCACTTTCTATACGGTAACTGTAAATGACACATGAATAAAAAAAGTGAGAAAGAAACACCAATTCTGTGTGTCCTTGAAGCCATAGATACAGAAGAACTACTCCTGCATATACACAAACTGTTGCCCAATGGGAACTCCTACTGCAACTGGCAGCAACTATCAGTTCAGCCTGAACTGTTAGTGAAATGGCATTTTTGATCAAGGCCGTTCAGTCTTCCAACTACAGTAGTAATTAATAGTAGTTCTCACACTTTGTCCCAGATTTCTGAAACCACTGGGGAGTTGCTTTCTGTTTGGCATTTACAATAGGCAGGCTAGTACATACATTAGACAAGCGAAGTACATACATTAGACATATGGGTCAAGACCCAGAAAACGACTTTCCATTATACTATTAGATAATGAAATTTAGAAATGATCATGTCAAATTTTTTGCCCAGTATAAATTACATAAACCCACAAATCTTGCCTAGTATTTCTGTAAATTTCAGAAGAAAAAGAGAGGTGGGAGTAAGTCATCTCACCTGACTCTCTTCAGGAAGTTCCGCAATTCTCTTCACATCACATTTGTTTGCAACAATTATAAGTGGCTAATAAAAAGAAAAAAAAATCATAATCCAAGCTATGACATTACAGAAAAAAAAAGGATTTTATTAATAATGTAAAGCAAACTTACCTTGTTGGCAAATAATGGCTTAATGTTTTTGAAGAGTTCTATTTGCTCCTCCAGGCTATGCCCACACTGCTCAGAGATATCCATCACATAGAGCACAGCAGCACGAAGGTGTGCGAGTGCAGTTATAGCCTGCATCTCAATGGTGTTCCTGTCCTCCAAAGGATGATCCAAAATACCAGGAGTATCTACTACCTAAAATTAACAGAATTACCTCAGGCCTTTTACAAGGTAATTGATACGCTGTAACATGTACTCAATTTCTGGTTGATATTATCTTTTTAAGACAGCAGTATTCCTTCCTTTCATTCATACACAAGACTGTAAACCAATAGTTTACAATAGTTGTAAACCAATAGGCTGTAAACCAATAGTTTCTTGATAAGAAACCCTCAGAGTTTCTTATCAAGACACAAAAACGCAACTCACATTCCATAATGGCAAATCAGATTATAACCAGTTAATTCTTGTAAGAAAATGCAGAACAGTGACAGTTCTTACCTGCCAACGCAGATACTTGTAATCCATATGTCCCACAAAGAGAGATTTGGTGGTAAAGGCATAAGGCTGCACTTCTACATCTGCTCTTGTGACCTTAAAACAAGTTATTCACACACATTTATTGATAATTTCCTGAACTTCCAAGAGGGACATCATAATTGTAACACACTTCCTTTGCTACAGAAAAGCTAAAAACTAGTTATTCTGACTGTTTCTCTGCAAAACTTTATCTATCCAAAAATAGGTTAATCATATACATGCTATTTTGGAAAAGATAATGATTTTATGAGTGCAATCTGTTGCAAGTTTCCATATAACCCTCCAGAAATTTCACTCAGTCTCTGTCCACACATTTAAATTTCCCATACTTCATATCAGTGCTGTAATGAAATCAAATTGCTTAAATGTTACTTTATCTTAATTAAATGGTATCTCAGTGTAATTAAAAAAAAAAAACAAAACACAAACATTCACATACCTTATTTATAAAGCTAGATTTTCCAACATTTGGATAGCCACACAACAGAAGAGTTCTTGTATTGGGATCAATGGTTGGCAAACGAGACAAATGCTGTCGCACTGAAATGTTGAAAAAAAATCTTAAGTATTTGGGATAAATTCAGTTTGAATGGGAGAAAAATTCATATTCTGAAGTATTTACTCATGATTTAATAACTTTTTTGGACTTCATAAATTGATTATTTATGAAAATATACAGTTGTTTGTTAACTACAGAAGTATCTACACACAACAACAAAAAAGAAGCTTAGTAAGTATTTTAAAAATAAAGACCATTGTCTCATAGCTAGAATGGGCCAATCACACCAGGCAACACAGCCTGAAGGAATAATAAGCCTGAAGTAAGAAGCTTGGAAAATGTTTAGTACTAATCTTTCTGAATATGTAAATTAAAATAATGATAAATAAAAGCATGGCTGTGATCTTTAAGCGAGGACAAACATTTTATAACTGTTGGTAACAATATAAAGTTTTAAATTTTAAAAGAGAGAAGCATTCAGTTGAAAAATGAATTCTAAGTGTTTGGGAGTTTTGGAGCTATTTCTATGTTCCCATTATCTACATTCCATCTTAAATGCATTTTTCTCTAACTGTTATTCTTTGTACAAATAGATTTTATATTCTCTTTATACTCCTTTGTTTTAGCCTATTTATTACACAGACCTTGCTCCAAGTATTCCAAGCTTTGTTTCTGTCTTTTGATAATCGTGCACATTCGTCCCAGAGCAGCACGTTTCAGTTGCTTGCAGCGGTACAGAGAATCGCCGTATTTCATCAGGCGCACGTAGTCTTTAGCAACACTGCAGAGACAATGAATTAGGAAGTTAGCTAGCAACCAACCACACAGGTAGAAGATCGAAGAAATAGATGTTCCTTACTTGTCAATCAGATTCTTGGCAATATTAATCTGCCCCAAAGCCAGCTTGTAGTGATCTTTGTCATAGAGAACGTTCATCAGATCTGCATAGAAAGGATGGATGTCCTAAAAAAAAAAGCATAAAGTAAAATTAAGGTTCATATTTTCTTGCAGATGACTATGTCTTGGCAACTATATAAGTTCATCTTTTTCTGTAATATAGCAACACAAGTGACAATGCAACCTAGACTGTTTTCATTATCATCTTGCTTAAGGAAAACAATATCCACAGCCATTTTACGCCTAATTCTTAACACGTCAAATTTCTTCTGTAAGCATGTCCTGGACTCATTCATATAGTGTTTCCATTTCTTCTTTTGCACTATAAAATACTTTCCGATTTCATCTTAGAAGGCTATTTTAGTTACTTCTGTATTTATTTGCAGAAACTTCATCAAGAGATATTAAAAGGCAGGAGGCATTTGTGGAAATCCTTCAGGAATGATCACTTGATACAAAAAGAGCAGGAAGGTATAGGGCTGCAGCACGTACAGAAAGCTGTCCATAAAGAAGTCCTACTAGACACCTGGATGCAGTTGTTGGGAAGTTAAGACTACGTGTGTCTTGTCAAAGTAACTTTCCAACAATATCATTTGTGTAGCCAAGAATAAAGTTTTTGTTGTCAAATTAACACCTCTGAAGAACTGAAGATGGGAGGCAATGTGTCATGCTTGGGTATTTCTAACTTCCAGCAGGTGTTTTGTAGGAAAGACTGACCATGGGAACATAATGACTTACATTAAGAAGAAATACAGAGACACAACAAACTTAAGAAAAAGAAACTTTCTTTCTCATCATTTAACAGCAGTTTCTGGCCAACATTAGCTGATCAGATAAAACCTTGAAAATGCATTCTTTGGCAATCACCCAGGGGCACAATTCAGACTTTTCTTAGTAGAAATAAAGTATTTTTGTAGAACAAGTCTGCCTAAATTACTCAAAAAGTCTACTGAGAGTTAGTCTAAATCTTCTACACAGAGAATCAGCAGTGTGCTGCTCTATAAAATAAAATCAAATAAAACTACTGTTGCAGAATAATTTCTGATTCCTGAAGTTCCTTTATGATCAAATGAACAAATACTTACATCCAATTTGGGGAAGTCCGTTAAGATCTGAGTGAGTCTATCATGGTAATTCTGTTGAGTATATTTGACTTTTCGCATGTAAAACTGTCGAATCCGATGGATTTGGTAATGTTTATGAATGACTGTTGGAGTCTTTCGCTGAGTCTTTGACAATGTCAAATCTATGAAGTCCTGCAATCAAAGAAATGTTATTAATCACGCAAGTTGTCAAGTTTTAACGAAGTGACAAAGCATTAATTGTATTTTGGTGGAGGAGCAGGCAGTGCAGTTAAGCCCATTAAGTGGCATGGCCCACATCACTGCTCTGCAGTAGATGAATTGAGCATGCTTTATTATAGAACACCTAAACCACAGATTTTATTTCCAAGCAATAACAGAAGGTTCATGCCTTCTGAGTGGGGTTTTCCTGCTAATTTTTTGACGGCTGGCTTCCTTTCCCCAACAGAGCTAGGGAAGTATCCCCACTAATGCCCAGGCACGTATGTCACCACCACAGACGCTAACACCCCACTGATATGGAACAAAACTCCTTCTTTAAACCAGGAAATAACTTTATTTTCGAGAAATGCACGGCGGTGAAGCTGAGTATGACGGGGGGGAGGAAGGAAACAGACGGGATTCCTGTCAGGGCCAGCCCCGCCAGGGCAGAGCCGCAGGACCCCACCTCAGGCGGCACCCCCGCGCCCTGAATGGTACAGCCCGCCGGGCCGCCCCGCACTGCCCCAGGGCGAGCCCAAGAGCCCACGGGAGTGGGGGGGGGGGGGGGGGGGAGGCGAAGGCCGAGGCCACGCCGGGCAGCGCGGGCGGCGCTCCCATAAGGCGCGGCGGGAGCAGGGGCTGCCCGCGCTGAGGGACGGGGACAGGCACCGTACCTTGGCGGACGGCACCACCATGATCTTCTTGAAGTTGTAGAGCGCCATGCCGGCAGGCTGCCCGAGCCCCACGCTGCCGGAAAGAAGGAAGAGAGGCCGTGCCTCTCGCGAGAGCCCCGAGCTTCCGTGCCGGGGAGGCGGGGAGAGAGGAAGGGGTGGGGGCCGGCCATTACGTGAGGGGTTTGTGGGCTCTCGTGAGGGGAGACCCGGCCGTGAGCAGGCACGACAGGCCGGTGCTGCGCCTCGTTGCACCGTGACAGCAAAGTGTCCCCTCGTGTGTTCGCCCCCCGGATCGCTGCCTCCAGCCGTGAGGGGCTCCTGGGGCACAGGGAGGAATAGTGGGATGTCCCCGCTGGAAGAGACCTGAGCGTGGTTTGGGATCGTATGGGGCTTAAGGGATGTTTAGGGAAAGGATCAAAGCAAAGATAAAGGAGGAATCAAGGCTCCACCTGTTGGGGAGGAACAGGTGTTGGAAAATAGGGGGATAAAAGATGCCAGTAACGCGTCATCAGGCTGGTCAGTGTGCTTGTCCAGCTGCGTGCCCAATCACTGCAGTCTGTCCTGCTGTCTTATTAAACTCAATTTCTAACTGTTTTCCTTGTTGAGAGAGTTTTTCATTCCACATGTGTGTGTACAGATCCAAGTGCCAGGAAAAGGGCAGTGGCTCAGAGGGGCCATGTGCCGGGCACCAGGAACACCGGCACAGATACTTCATGGCTGTGTATACCGGTGCGTGTATGCATATAACTGGGAGCCCTGGGGATCCCAGGGCCAGCTACTGCGTGGTCCCTGTGTCTGGGGCTTGTTTTGTGGAGGGGTGCGTTGGGCACGGCTGTCTGAGAGGGTTCTGAGCAGCAACAGCTGGAGCAGGGCTGTGGGCTTGTGAGGTTCACACATAAATGTGCCAGAAACTGGAGACCAGGAGATACTGGGCGCAGCTACATGGTCTGAGTGCCCAAGACCAGCTATTTCATGTATTTTGTACATTTTCTGCTAGTGGGTTATTACACTGATAAGGCAGAAAGGGGAAGAGGAGCAGGACATTCCATCTGTTCTGTGCACATGCATGTATGCTCATTGCAGGTACACATCCAAACAACCCCAAACACATCCTCTCACTTCTCTCTTTTTTTAATAATAACTTTTGATGGCTTGTCTCACACAAAATTGTAAAACCTTTAAGATAAAGGCATAGCTTGAGTGAATTCTGGAGCAGTTTGTGACCTTGACTACACCTTGTGCTGTGTTCTTTATTGCTTATCTCTAGCAAACATGAGACCCAACCATTGACCGAGGACATAAACTTGAAATGCACCTAAATGCAGGCATCTAATGCACTGGGCTTGTCTGTCCCTGTTCTCTACTCGACACTAACAATAAGTTGGCATACACTGAAATGCATCTGTTTTAGATAAATTACATTTTACGTGATACACTTTGGAAGACAAGTAAGATTAAAAATTGAAAATTCTTTGGCTTCCACACTTTTTTTCCTCTCTCCACACAAAGCATGACATTTTCCACTTGAGAGAATCTAGTCAAGTATTACTCTGTCGCTGCACATTTTTCTACAGTACTAGAAATTCAAATGCACAATTCCTTCCACATTTCCTTTATTTCATCATGTTACTAATTTTGCTGACACGCTCCAGTGCAGTGGAAATTGTAAAGGTATTAGAAAATTAAGAGTCCCTA
The DNA here is from genome assembly GCF_011077185.1 of Oxyura jamaicensis. Taxonomy (NCBI): domain Eukaryota; kingdom Metazoa; phylum Chordata; class Aves; order Anseriformes; family Anatidae; genus Oxyura; species Oxyura jamaicensis. Next base: position 11,149,193 of record NC_048894.1, on the reverse strand, counting down.
TAATCAGTCAAGCCAGTAGCTGATCCTTTCCAGAAATTAATTTCCATAATGACTGTATGAACATCATTTGATCATAAACATGCTGTTAGAACCATCCCTGTTGCTATAGCCTCAACGATGCTGCAGCTGCCCCATTATGATGAGCGTGCTGCTTCATAAATATTTTGGTAATAATGCTTCAGTCTTCTTTCCTGATGCGTTCTTGAAGCAGTGAGGTTTGACTTCACATTTTGTGTGCACATTTTATATGCATTTTGCCTCCAAAAACATAGGTTTATAGAGCAGAAGGAGCTCTTCTCTAGCATATCCCTAGGTCTCCCCAGTTTCTGGCACTTTTACATGTGGACTCCGATCCCTGCAGCCATGCTGCACTTGCTGGTACCCAAAACAGTGACACGCAGATGTGCACTATGCACCCCTCCACAAAACTGACTCCAGACGCTGGGATCACCCAGCAGCTGGCCCCTGCATCCCGTTTTCACACAGCGTGTACATTGCTACTCTGCTGAGCAGTTTTGAAGAGAACTAGTTCCTTCCAAGGCAAAATGTGGGTACTGTTCCAGATACTCTGTCCTCTGGAGACTTCCTCCAGGAGCCAAGAGAGATGAGACCTTATCAGGTTGTTTTTCTTTCAGTCCACATGGTTCTTTACCCCAGCTGGCCTTCTGCACTCTGATGTCCTCGTTTGTGTTCATGCCAAACTCACGGCTTAGTTTCATGTTTTAAAAACATTGATCGAGTAGACTATAATTCATACCACTTTGAAATTCAAAACAAAATTGTTATTGTGCCTTGTACAAGAGCGGCTAATAGCACCCAGCAAGACCAAGACCATGCTCAGAGAGGTGCTCAGGAAAATCAGCATGAGAATGGGCATCGTGAGGGAGCCAAGAAAACTCTCCTCTGTAACAAATACTCCTGCAGGACATGTGACACTGTGCTGTGCCTAGCTATGGCATTAGCTTGTTATCCATAGTTTCTCTGAAGTGTCAGCTGAAAATTCCCAAAGTAGCCTCAGATTTGGGGGTTTGGCACTGAATTTGATTTGTTCAAGGGTTTGTTGTGTTGGATATACTTAACAAATTGGAGTGTTTCAATTAGATAGACCAAATCTTTGCTTTCTTATCCCACAAAATGAGAAGACCAGTTCACAGAGTCAGAGAATCACAGAAGGGCTGAGGTGGGAACAGATCTCTGGGTCCCTCTGGTCCAACCCCAGCTCAAGCAGGGCCACCCAGAGCAGGGTGCTCAGGACCATGTCCAGGCAGGTTTTGAAGATCTCCGGGAAGGGAGACTGCAGCCTCTCTGGGCAACCTGTTCCAGCGCTCAGTCACACTCCCAGTAAAGCAGTATTCTGTGATGTTGAGACAGAACCTCCTGTGTTCCAGTTTGGGCTCAGTGCCTCTTGTCCTGTCACTTGGCATCACTAAAAGGGGCCTGACTCTGTCCTCTTTGCACCTTCTTTTCAGATAATCCTATACATTGATAAGATCCCATGCTCATACAGATCTCTTCCATCTGTAAATACATTAATCCTGCAGAATCTCATCCAAATTAAGTTAAAATCATTTCAACAACTTGCTGTTGCAAAGCTATTTCCAGCATCAGTCCTTATGTATGTATGTGTTCAAGTTTTAAAGTTAATTTCTCAGGCAAACCCTGTGTGCACTGAACCTTGCCCAAGTGAAAAGCTTAGCCTCTTGTTTCCTTACCAAAAAAATAATTGTGAGTGGGGTTTATTAGACAACCTGACGGTCTGGCAGCAATATCCAGCCCCCCTCATCTTTGATATCAGCACCTTAATCAAGCTGGTCAAGACCTTCTGACCTTAACAAGCTGGTCAGCAATATATTAATTCTGAAAGCAATTTTACTTCAGTGGGGTGCTTGGATTTTGATGGGAGCAGCCCAG